>NC_090750.1:55704792-55707078 GCF_036898095.1 Palaemon carinicauda | reverse complement strand
TTATTATTGTTGTTGTTGTTGTTGTTGTTGTTGTTGGTGTTCTTATTATTATTATTATTATTATTATTATTATTATTATTATTATTATTATTAATACCTAAGCTATTTGGAAAAGCAGAATGCTACGAGACCAAGGACTCTAACACGTGAACAATATCCCAGTGTAGAAAGGAAATAATGAAAGAAATACACAGAAAGAGAAGTACTGAACAATCAAAATAAATCATTTCAAGAACAGCATTCTAGACGCTGCCAAACAAAAAGCTCAGAGACTATGACGAGAAACTCAGAAATATGATGTTATATGATCATATCTTGATCCGCTTATAAATTTAGAGGGATCAATGCACTTGTAATAATCAATCATGTGTGAGATAGGAATCTCATGAAATGGGAAATGAATAGTTTTGTGAAATGATCTAAAGTGGAAAAGCTTAACCCATTCGGTTGTAAATAGTAAGTTAAGTCTCTATATCCATTCAGGGGGTTGTCAATGTGCGGTTTGATATGTGCTATCAAAAATTCGATTCTTGTTTTATGGAATTGTTCAAACGACAATTCAATAAATGAAATGTAGTGCTGTCACTCCTTCAGTGATTACATTTGGAATTCTTCAAATTTAGTTAATCAAACGTAATACTGTCACAACATCGATTATTGTTTATGGAATTCTTCAAACGTAACACTGTCACAAATTCACTTGATCGAACGTAACGTTGTCGCAAATTCATTTGATCGAACGTAACGTTGTCGCAAATTCAGTTGATTGAACATAACGCTGTCGCAAATTCAGTTGGTCGAATGTAACGCTGTCGCGAATTCATTTGATAGGACGTAACGGGGTCACAAATTCAGTTGATCGAACGAAACGCTGTCGCAAATTCAGTTGATCAAACGTAACGCTGTCGCAAATTCAGTTGATCGAACGTAACGCTGTCGCAAATTCAGTTGATCGAACGTAATGCTGTCGCAAATTCTGTTAATCAAACGTAACGTTGTCGCAAATTCAGTTGATCGAACGTAATGCTGTCGCAAATTCAGTTAATCAAACGTAACGTTGTCGCAAATTCAGTTGATCGAACTTAATGCTGTCGTAAATTCAGTTAATCAAACATACCATTGTCTCAAGATCAGTTGATCAAACATAATGCTGTCGCATCTCCAATTATTGTTTAAGGAATACTTCAAACGTAACACTGTTGCAACATCGTTTATTGTTTATGGAATTCTTAAAATGTAACACTGTCACAAATTCAGTTGATCAAACGTAACGCTGTCGCAAATTCAGTTAACCAAACGTAACATTCTCGCAAATTCAGTTAGTTGAACGTAATGCTGTCGCATCTTCAATTATTGTTTAAGGAATACTTCATATGTAACACTGTCGGAAATTCAGTCAATCAAACGTAACCTTGTCGCAAATTCAGTTAATCCAACGTAAACGCTGTCGCTAATTCAGGTAAAGGGACGTATTGCTCTCGAATTTTCAATTACTGTATAAAGTATACTTCAAACAGAACACTATCTCAAATTCAGTTAATTGAACGTACCGCTGTCAGAAATTCAGTTAATCGAATGTAATGCAGTCGCAACTTCAGTAATTGTTTATGGAATTTTTCAAACGTAATGCTGTTACAAATACAATAAATTATATGTAACACTGTTGCAAATTCAATTAATCAAATATAAAGCTCTCGTAAATTTAATTCATCAAACCTAATGTTGTTGCAACTTCATCTAGTGTTTATGGATTGTTTCAAACGTAAAGCGATCGCAAACCAAATAATCGTTTATGGAATTGTCCTCACATAAAATCGTTATGGAGTTGTTATGCGTGAACAGTTCCATGAACAATAATTGAATTTTTGACAGTGCGTGTCAAACCACGCAGCACAAACAGCCCTGTGTGAACAAGGTCTTATTTTTTATAGTTATTTCCATCAGCAATGGGGATAAATGTTCATCATTAAAGTAATATCATTATGTATCTGTAATCTTATGGCAGAGGGAATTTGATATCAAAGTTTATTTATGAATGATGTTAAAATATCAATAATAAGTATCACATCGATATAATAATAATAATAATAATAATAATAATAATAATAATAATAATAATAATAATAACATTTTGTCTTCTAGCCCCATCATGCCCAGAGGCAAAAGTTCATGGCTTGTCGAGAGTAACAAAACAACATCTGTCAATTATTTGTCAGTTCCAATATCTCAATCAAGTGTAATGCAATTTAATATTTTTTCCTTAATCGGGTTTGTCCAATTACTTCT
>NC_090750.1:55692292-55699792 GCF_036898095.1 Palaemon carinicauda | reverse complement strand
TGCTTCGTCTGGATATTAGATATTTCCCTTTCTGATTTTGTTCAACTTTAGCTAAAAGGATTATCAAGACCTCAGTGGAAAATCAATCAAGATCTCTCTCTCTCTCTCTCTCTCTCTCTCTCTCTCTCTCTCTCTCTATGTTTACGGCATGAAAAAATGTCTTATAATGAAAAAGCCATCTTACATTTCCTGATCTCTCTAAGATGAGTTGTTTAAGGACTTCAAAATATCTATATTTTATGTTGTAAGAACATCATTTCTAGTAGTTTAATTAAACTGACTATATGATAAGGGATCTTGTTAATATGAAAAGCTCGTAAAAGTGATGTGACTTTGGAACTTTTGTTACAATTTAGTTCCTTTTTCAAGTTTTTTCATTTCCTCTTAATTGATTTAAAAACAAAAAATTTAATAAGAAATACTTTGAAAAAAGAATTAAATAAGACATTTACAAAAGAGTACATTTATGATAATTACTTAAATATGTAACATAATTATAAGTTAAGAACGTTTGTACAATAAAATTTATTGCATATTATATATTTATTAATTGATTTAATTGGTATTGAGCTGATTTAAAACTCTGTAAAACAATGTAGTTCATATCAGTATTTTGTAAAGAATAATTACTTATATAAAGTAAATTCCTAGATGTAATTGTATTTTTATGATAAAAGATAAAAAAGAAAAAAATATCGGAGAAAGTCGAAGGCCTCTTTGCCTTCTTCAAAGTAAACATAAGAACAATTGGCGAATGTTTAGATTTCTTGTAAGAAAGATGTTGTGAGTGGTCTGCATGAAAGGTATGTCATGTTATTTATAGATTATGATTCAAGGAAGAGAACAGTTGTGATTATAGCGTCACTAATCAATCAAACCTTTGGATAGAAGGAGGAATGTAAATTCTTACACCGTATTTTCCAACTAAAATCTATGATAAATGGCTGGAATCATTTTATATTTCATGAGTTAAATGAGTAACAGAATACTGCAATAATATTTTTTTGTATAACCACTCTTGAGCAAAATTACTTTCATGTGAAAGGTAGAAAATATTCCATGATGTCTAAGAAAAATAAAATGATGGTCGGAAAATTCTGCCCTGGAATGTTTTTGATAACAGAATACTGGAACAATGATTTCTCAGTAAGACCACTTTTCATTAGAATTACGTATGTGTGAAAGGTAGAAAATATTCCATGTAGTCTAAGAAAAGTGATGGTTGGAAAATTTTGCTCTGGAATGTTTTTGATAACAGAATACTGGAACAATGATTTCTCAGTAAGACCACTTTTCATTAGAATCACTTATGTGTGAAAGGTAGAAAATATTCATGTAGGTTAAGAAAAATGATATGATGGTTGAAAAATTCTGCCCTGGGATTTTTTAACACAATAGACCCTCGTTTTAGAGACAGCAGTATCATGTTCTAAACCTCCATAGATAAAGATTTAAGAGATCTATATATGGAAGTGACATTACGAATCTCTATTAGGATTGTCAAAATGTGAGCTATCTCATCTGAGTAAGTGGAACAGGGGATCAAATAATGTTTAAGATAAAGAAATTATACATTTACAAAGAACAAAGAATGTATAATTACCGGTACATCCACAAATAATATTATCAGAGGGAGATAGAAAACCTGAAGAATTATCTTAGATAATTTTTTCTTTTGATTTTAATTTGTATCCTAGACTAGTCATGGAAGTTCCGTTAACATATAACAAGGCACGCCTTTATAGACGATTGATATTTATAATTGGACTTATGATTAACTAACAACGTATTTGGTACAGACATGAATATATTTTGATCAAACTTTTGATTTCCAATTCTATACCTGAGTTCCAATTCTTTGCTTTCAGAATATTGGGAGCAGGTCTAAGTATTTTTGTACTACCTATCATCTGTATTTTACATACAATTACCATAACTTGAAGCCTAAAATCAGAAGAAAATTAGTAGTATTGGAATCAGGAATTTTTTATGGATTAATTAAAAAAAACAAGTATTTAATCACGAATTTCTCCAAATTTGAATTGAATCCGAGTGTTTCTACTTCTTGACAAAAGATGGCAGCATATGTACCGTGTTCCATTCAATGTGAATGGTTTTTTAACAAATAGGAAAGGCTGTGATGGATTGATACTTATGTAGAAATATGTGTGGCAGATATAAATTATATTAGGTTCTTATCAAATAGGCTATTTTGCGCTTTTTTTTAAACCAAAATGACGTCATGGAAGGTTCCAGAATGCAAGGATTAAGGAGCTCCATACATTGTTTATTTTCATGGTCAATAGATGGCCTCAGCAGTAGAGTACCAAATTGCTAATCACCCCATCATCTACTCATTATAATTTTCCTTACTTCATTTCTGTTGCTATTTGTCCACAAAATTCCTATAAAATAAGACGCCACTAAACTGGACATTCCCTGTTGTCTGTCCATAACTTTATTCTTAGGAAATTACATATATTAGAATAAATGTCAGAGAAATATTTTCTCAGCAAACAATCGTTAGTTCAATCACATTTGGGGTTGGAGGGGGGGGGGGACACCAGATATGCCACGTATAACTAAATCGTGTGTCAATCAAGTAATTACACAGTTATTTGATATAATTTTCAATTAGCTTTCTAAGAAAACTAAAGGCAATTAATATGTTACATGGTATGCCATGTATTGTTAGTAAAAACTACGAAGGTTAACAACATTGTTACACTTCGAAAGGCATAATGCCGCTGCCTCCCTTAGATCGTAAAGAGTTTTACTTTAAACGCCAATAGATGGCTTCAGAGGCACCTTGGCCCAACTAATATAATATTCTATTTGACGAACACGTGTGTCAAAAAAGTGCGGAAGGGAGATAGAGGCTAGAGAATTGGTATTTGGTAAATTGTCCAACGATCGTTTTCTTATTAGGAATGGCTATTTTTATCGAAAAATGGTGTGATTTTTTAATATGGTATCAGATGCACCCTAAGTTTCCTCATAAAAGTGTTTATTATTTCCTTTCTTCATCAGAACACATGGATATTAAGGTATGTCCCTGTACAATTGACCAAAGTAACAATCAACAGCATAGTTAAGGTTAGTGGGACGATTTTAGGACAGCGCTGCCAAATGGAATTTCTTGAATGGAGAATATCATTATTCAAGACAGATTGAAATAATTTAAGGAGTAATAGTTATAGGCCAGGAGGTACATGACCAAGGTGTAATTTGATGTTTTTATAATCAGCGTAATCAACACCGACAAATCGAATAATGAAAAAGAAATTTGTCTCATTTCTATGTTTTCGCCAGAGCGTTACTGTGTTACGTCATCCACCTGAGAATTTTTGTTTGTTGATAAGGGCGTTCCAGAATGCAAATCAGTTATAAAATAAACCTTATCACCTTTTTCTTAGTAAATGCAGGCATGTCAGTAAAGCTGTTTTTTGGTTCAATATAAGTTAAAATTACCCGTTAAGGATATATGGATACTTGAATGAATGATTATTTCAGATGTTCATTATTATTAATTTCAATTATTCAATACTTTGATGTTTTTTAGTAAAGTATTATGTACAATTGTTTTTTTTTTATAAATTCTTATAAAATTGGTCATGTTAATTTCTGGAACTTCAATAAATTCGTATATTGAGCTTCATATATAGTTATATATATATATATATATATATATACATAACAGTATATACTGTATATATACATATATATATATATATATATATATATAATTTCGGATCCTCCGTTACATTCAGTTGTTTCTAAAGTGTTCTATCTCATATATACTTAGTACAAAATAGGAAATTAATTCATAGAATATGTAATTTCTTCTGGAACGTTAGATACTAAAGCGTATTTAAAAAAAAAAATCCTGCTATGACCAGATTGCAGAAAGGTTCAAAAGTTCAAAGTTGGAGCGAATGTTTTTATGTTGACCAGGCTGATATGAGTCTTTTTTTATAGTTTATATATGACATATCTGTTTTTGACGTTGTTAATAGTTTATATAGGACTTATCTGTTTGGACGTTGTCACTGTTTTTAGAATGATGTAAAGTTAATTTATTCTCATCATTTATTTATTTCTTTATTTCCTTTCCTCACTGGGCTAATTTTCCCTGTTGGAGCCCTTGGCTTATAGCATCTTGCTTTTCCTACCAGGGTTGTAGCTTGGCTAGTAATAATAATAATAATAATAATAATAATAATAATAATAATAATAATAATAATAATAATAACCTCATATATGTAAAACGTTGGAACTTCAAAAGCTTAAACTTAGTGAAAATTCATATTTTTTGAGAATGTTCACGTAAATTTCGTTTCAGATTATTTTTTAAGTCTTTTCTTTATTTTATTTCGTATTTTTTTAATTCATCTTAAATATTGATATTTATTTTAGATAATGAATTATACTATTTCACTTATTAGAGTCCTGTGATTAGTCTTGGTTTGTAATAATAATAATAATAATAATAATAATAATAATAAAGATATTATCAGCAGATAAGTAAATAAATAAATATATATATATATATATATGCATATGTATATATATATATATATATATGCATATGTGTATATATATATATATATATTATGCATATATATATATATATATATGTATATGTAGGCTATATATATATATATATATATGCATATTTATATATATATATATAAATATATATAAATATATATATATATATACATATATATATATATATATATACATATATATATATATGTATATATATATATATATATTTGTATATATATATATATATATATAAAGAGAGAGAGAGAGAGAGAGAGAGAGAGAGAGCGAATTTGTAAGAGTGATCCATTGCGTGTCAGGAAATATTTGTTAAAACTCTCCAGGCAAACAATCTGCAATCTGGTAAGCGCTTCATATATATACTTCGATATTTTCCCTTTTTATCTGCAACAAATTCCATCGGGCTCCCAATGACATTTGACATTTTTCGTTCGTAGCGAAGTTTTAGCACATATTTCCTCCAGCCATATTTGTTTTTTGAGTATATTCCTGTGATGTTTTTGTTACATATATATATATTGTAAATTTACTTTTCCCATATAGAGGCTCTCAACTTGTAAACTTAAATTGCTTCCAAGAACCTGCTAGTAAGTCGAGTTGTATGTAAGTCAAATTTCCCCCAGCTACAAAGAGTTTAAAAGGTTAAAAGGCCGCTCATGAATGGCAGAGGCAAGGGACAGTAACATTGCCCTATCAAGCAGGACAATGCCCTAGAGACTGACCATGTATCATATGATCAGCGCCCAAGCCCCCTCCACCCAAGCTGGGACCAGGGACGGCCAGGCAATAGCTGCTAAGGACTTAACAGATAGACCCATAGGTTTCCCCAAACCCCCCAACCTTAGCTTACAAGGATGGTAAGGTTGCAGACACTAATGGCACTAACGAGACTGAGCGGGACTCGAACCCCCGACTAGCAAACACCAGGCAGAGACGTTTTACCAATCAGGCCACAGTAAATAGCTGGGTTTCATATGATATATATATATATATATATATATATCTGGTTATTACAAATGTCATTTTGCTTACTGTATTGAATGATATAATACTGTTTTATTACAGTATTTTGTTTTTCTTATTTTAGTTATTTTTAGCTAGATTTGTGTTCGTATCTCCGAATTCTTGTAAGTCGAATGTTTGTAAGCTGGGGATCTACTGTACGTCCTTTTCACTATAACTATTTCTTATTGATAACTGATATATTGTATAGGAGTCTTTAATTTGTTCATATACATCTTTCTTTAACTCACAGATTCAACTATTCAATATTATTATTATCATTATTATTATTATTATTATTATTATTATTATTATTATTATTATTATTATTATTATTATTTGCTAACCTAAAACCCTAGTTGAAAAAGCAGGATGTTATAAGCCCCGGGGGCTCCAACAAAGAAAATAGGCCAGTGATTAAAGGAAACAGGAAAAATAAAATATTTTAAGAAAAGTAACAACATTAAGATGAATATTTCCTAAATAAATTATACAAACTTTAACAAAACATTTGGAAGAGAAATAAGATAGAACAGTGTACCCGAGTGTACCCTTAAGCAAGAGAACTCTAACTCAAGACTGTGGAAGACCATGGTACAGATGCTATGGCACTACCCAAGACTAGAGAACAGTGGTTTGATTTTGGAGTATCCTTTTCCTAGAAGAGCTGCTTACCATAGCTAGCTAGAGTCTCTTCTACCCTTACCAAGAGGAACGTAGCCACTGAAAAATTACAGTGCAGTAGTTAACCCTTTGAGAGAAGAAGAATTGTTTGGTAATCTCAGTTTTCTTTAAGTATGAATATATCACATATAATTTCTATATAGGTTTTCATAGGTAAACCCCTAACAGTTCAAATTTTTTTCGAAATGTAAACTCCTATCTGAGTAGTACAGTGGTAAAGTGTTTGTCTAGCATTCACATGGCAGCAGATCGATCACATCCAGGAACGGTCAGTTTAAGCTGTTTACTGGGAGGCCACTGCTGTGTTTTGGTACCACTGTGGGTGGTTGGGTTTGCCTGGTGGACGTTCTGGTGAGTATCTATTTCTGATGGAACTGGGACTAAAACACGCACCTTTACCATTATGTATAAAACTAAAACCATTTATGAACTTGAAAGTAATTTTTTACTCTGTACTTATATCCGTCCCTTAAGCATTGAATGTTTTTCGAAAGGAAATTGTAAGTAATCTATATAAAAATATAGAAAAAAATTTATCACTCCACAATTTCCTCTTTCAATGTTTCCACGCAATATTTTCCCAATATGTATAAACCTGTAATTCAGGTATCAAAAAAATATTTGCAAAAATTGTGAGTAAAAAGAATTGGGTTTACCATAGTCGATATCAGTTTACTTTCATCACTTATACTGTATATATATATATATATATATATATATATAATCAAATCGTTCAATGCTTATATAAATGGGGTGCTACATGCTAATTTCACGGGGATAATGAGAATTAATTAACCTATTTCATTGACACAGAAATCCCCGTAATCGGTGCCTTTTGATCTCCGTGAACGGATAATTACGTGGATATTGAATATTCGCATAATTAGTGAATCCAACAGTGTTAATATGGTAGATAATCTACATATAAAACATAATGAGGTGATATAATTTTTTTGTGATTAAAGGTACCCTGACACTTGCACGAGTTCTTGCCACGAATTTGTCGTGGAGAGTCGTGACATTTTGTGGCACGAACTGGAAGATAAGAAAAAAAAAAAAAATAACCTCAGGATCACAGCTGACCTGTCCACATTAACATGAATTGGCACGACGAGTTCACAACGAGTTCACGCATAGGTTGCGCATAGTTTGCGCATAGTTTGCGCACTTCCCGCATCGTCCCGACGAGTTCACGAACAGTTCGCACAGAGTTCACGACCCGGTCACGAAACTTTGTCGTGACCA
>NC_090750.1:55672292-55674792 GCF_036898095.1 Palaemon carinicauda | reverse complement strand
TTGGGATAGAGTTCTCTTCCTTGAGGGTACACTCGGGCATACTGTTCTATCTTGTTTCTCTTCCACTAGTTTTGTTGAAGTTTTTAAAGTTTATATAGGAAATATTTATTTTAATGTTACTGTTCTTAAATATTTTATTTTTACTTGTTTCCTTTCCTCACTGGGCTATTTACCCTGTTGGACCCCCCGGCTTATAGCTTCCTGTTTTTCCAACTAATGATTGTAGCTCAGCAGGTAATAATAATAATAATAATAATAATAATAATAAGTCTGGCAATATTTATTCCAGGATTTTACCGTTTTCAAAACGGTTATATTGACGTGAAAGAGTGAATTTACGGTCACCAAGCCATAAAAGATAATAACAAAGTAAAGTAAGATTACGGTCGCCTGTATTTTACTCAAATGCGGTTGAGAATTGTATATTTTTACGGAAAATTTCCGGTTAAAATTCCTTTTTTTTTTTTTTTTTTTTTTTTAACAGTGTGGGTATAACATAAATTTTCCTCTCTATCAAAATCACGAAAATAATATATGAATTTTTTTATCAGATACCATAAAATCAAAACTCCAATGAGATCTATATTTATTGTTTATCATTTTGCATATTATATTACATTATAATCTGTATGAAGTCCCATACTTGCAAAAAGATGATTTCTTTTGGCATATTACGTAAACTCCTAACCAGAAAAATTGTTTTTTAAAAGCATTTAAAAATAGAATATCATTCCTCCCGAATATCGGATCAAGTTTTATGCTTTTGAAAAGCTAAATCATGAAATATTATCGTTGACACCAGCTGTCAATCAATAACTAACTTTTGATTACATATATAATTTTAAAAGTAATTTAAGATCCGGGTAACATCACGAATTAGGCTTCCACTAGTGCTCATGTGTATTATTATTATTATTATTATTATTATTATTATTATTATTATTATTATTATTATTATTATTATTATTATTATTATTATTATTAGCTAATCTACAACCCTAGTTGTAAAAGCAGGGTGCTATAAGCCCAAGGGATCCAACATACAAAAATAGCCCAGTTAGAAAAGGAGGGAAGGAAATAAATAAACTACGAGAAAATTAAAATAACATATTTTTAGAACAATACTAACATCAAAATAGATCTTTCATAAATAAACTCTAAAAACTTGAAAACAACAAGAGGAAGAGAAATAGGATACAATAGCGTTCCTAATTGTGCCCTCAAGCAAGCTTACTCTAACCAAAGACAGTGGAAGGCCATGGCACAGAGGCTGTGGCAATTCGCATTACATGCAGACTAAATCTTGGTTATACTGACAGAGCCTTCCTGAATAATGGTTAGGTTTCATATCAGTGTTCCAGCCACTCGGTCATTGTATATAACTCTCTCACGCCTTTGCTCCCCAAAGCACTGTGTGCATATAGTCGTTTTAATCGCCATATCTCTCTCTCTCTCTTTCTCTCTCTCTCTCTCTCTCTCCTCTCTCTCTCTCTCTCTCTCAATAAATGTCCTACTTTTTTTTTAGAATATTTTAATCTGGATAAACTTAAAAAGAAAAATTCTTCTGAATATGAAAAGTCTTCAAGTTTAGTTTGTGTTACAAGTTCATTTAAAGAATAGATTAGGGTCAGTAAAATATATACTATATATATATGTATATATATATATATATATATATATTCATATATATATATATATATATATATCCATATATATATATTGATATACACATATATATATATATATATATATTTATATATATATATATATATATACATATATATATATATTATATATATACATACATACATACATACATGTATATATATATATATATATATATATATCCTGTATATATATACCCATATATATATGTTTATATATATATATATATATATATGTATATACATACACATATATATACATACGCAGAAGAACCACAGGGAAAATGAAAATACGAAATATACGCTTAAGTCCTGACTAGTTTCGTGATACTTCTACAGAGTACTGAAGAAGTATCACGAAACTAGTCAGCACTTAAGCGTATATTTCGTATTTTCATTTTCCTGTGGTTCTTCTGCATCTGAGCATCACGTTTTCCTGTGATTTTTACGCATATATATACATATATACATATATACATACATGTATATATATGTGTATATATACATATATATATATATATATATATATATATAGTACTTGGATCGTACGCTAGTCTGTTCAAATATCTAGGTGGATATTTATTTCTATTTTTAAATTATAGGAGCTTTCATCTGTTTTCTGTTAACTAATTTTCGATATATAAAACTGGTTAGAAATCAAGATACGTTCATAGCAAACGTTGAATTCAACACTACGAACAATTTTATTTCCGTGAACATATCTAGGTAATATTAATTGGAGATACTACCGTTAGAGATTTATTGGGTCGTTTGACTGTGCTACATTGGATTCCTCTCTTACGTTATGGCTCATTTTTCCTTTGCCTACACATACA
>NC_090750.1:55659197-55666697 GCF_036898095.1 Palaemon carinicauda | reverse complement strand
CCTTCTGTACACAAAGACTCCTGTCAAGGACCTGTTCGAATGCTAGAAGCGTTGGTGGTCTTCCCCAGAGCCTCACCTTCTGTCCATCCATCCTGTGCTAGACTAGTCCCCTTGAGGTCTCTCCTCAGACATTTTTTAAAACAACGGGGTACTTGAGCCACGCCACAAAGCCAGTCAGGCAGAAATCAAGTGGAGGTTTATAACCAAAAGGACATACAAGGCTGATGACCAGTGGGACATCTTACAAGGAATGCCTCCCCCCATCTGAAGTACTTGAAGGGTATTTTGTTAAAGGAAGAAGGGGCATTTTTTTCATTCTTCAATACTTGTGAAAGTAGGTCTTGTGTCAGATGTTTTCATTACAGCAGGAGACAACACATCCATCTTTTCTTTTTTATCATTAAAGATATATCCTACCTACCAAACCTTCATTCAATTCATCCTATTCTCACGTCCCAAAGAACGAAGCGTCCTTCGCTCCTAGCCTTGATCTCCTCACACTGCGACAGTGAACTTATCTCCTCTTGATAGTGGATAAGTTTTATTAATATAAGGATCCAATTGTTATCGGTTACTTCATTAGATTTTGAGCACACATCACCATCATGTTCCCAGCTTATATGCATAATTTGTATAATTAATCATGGGAATTAATTGAATGGTTAAGTTGATTCGGGACCTCGTTCATGATAACGGTTAATTACTTTTCCATTTTCAGGGAATGAAAGTGTTCGCTGAGGCTTCATTAATCGAGAATCATTTAACTTCCCTTTTTATATATATATATATATATATATATATATATATATATATATATATATATATATATATATATATACATATATATATATATATATATATATATATATATATATTTATCTATATATACATATATATATGTGTGTACAGTATATATATATATATATATATATATATATATATATATATATATATATATATATATATATATATATATACATATATATATATATATATATATATATATATATATATATATATATATATGTATATATATATATATATATATATATATATATATATATATATATATATATATATATATATATATATATATATATATATATATATATATATATATATAAGTACACATATAACGGATTTTGAGCGAAGCGAAAAATCTATTTTTGGGTGAGATGGCCATGTCGTCCTGATGGAAGTTCCTATAGGGTAGCTTCCTAGGGTATATTACAACTACGGCGATATTCCCAGAGAATTCACCTTAAGGTACCAGAATTCTAACTCCTGGAGCGAATATCCCCCCTGAAAGGGATATCCCGACATATCAGAGGACGTATTCTTGACACGCCACATGGCAATCTGCATCCCGAACAGAGATTTCGTCTCGCAGGGGGCGATTGGCAAGAAACGAATTCGGGAAAGAAAAAGGGGGAACCGCTCCCAAGGCTCCCTATCTCCCGATTCGTAAGCGTGCCTGGCGCCAATCCTGGCGCCATCTGTATTCCTTGTAGCGTACACGAGGTGCTACAGATACTGTATGTAGGGAGGGGTCCTACAGCCCTTTCTTAGAAAGGCAAGGGCCCGTCCATCAGGACGACATGGCCATCTCACCCAAAAATAGATTTTTCGCTTCGCTCAAAATCCGTTTTTTGGGCTCAAGCCATGTCGTCCTGATGGAAGTATACCAGAGCATTACTGTATCTGTGGATTCTCAGAACGTGCCGTACTCCCCGGAGGTAATTTTTCCCGGTCGACTAGACCTAGAGACCTAAGATGTTACCGTTATACATATTTTCAACTAACTATAAACCATGTTAGAGCTTCCTGCCCCCTACAGGGAAGAGTCCTACTAGACTCTGGAAAAGTCTCGAAGAGTACATATACCTATGTATGAATACTAGGCAAGCTAATATAGTGGTCTCGCCCTATATTAAGTAAAGCATAGTTTGTAAAGAACCACTGCGTCAATATCAAATATTGACCAGTAATCCGCACAATACTTGTATTGGACAAAGGTTTATATCCGCATAGGAAGAAACTAATAAAACCGCCCTCGTCCCTTTATGGGACGGAGTCCTCCCATTAGGGGACTACATAAACCAATGCAACATAGCTTGCAAAAAAGAACATTTCTATTATAATTATCCCAGATAAGGTACATAGAATAAATGCTCAATTATACCAATAACTTGACACAGGTGAAAGAGACGGAAGGTTCTCAAGAACAAGTTTATTGACAGACAATAAATAGACAGGTTAACAACAATTATATATATATATATATATATATATATATATATATATATATATATATATATATATATATATATATATATATATATATATATATATATATATATATATATATATAAAGAGAATAACCCAAAACTTTAAGCATAAGTATGATAGTAAACAGAACTTATTTATCTGAAAGAAAAAAACATCAAATGCCACTTTTTTAAGATACCGAGGTATCAAGTCATAAAAGTCTGTATTACCAATCAATCACATTAGCGTTAGAAACGCTCGGCACACATGTCTGCACTTATGCTAGGTTCACCTTTGAAAAAGGAACAGTCTATGTGGGCACTCGGTGCCCTCATTTAGTTTGTAGTACAGTATGTACCTACACACTCACCCTGGACTTAATCGTCACAATTAAGACCACTGTTCCTCGCAGAGTTAAACAGTAGGGTTAACCACACGACCCACTGCTACCACAGATCTCTTTAGTTCCTCTACTTGCTTCGCATAGTGGCGAAAGAACACTCTGGAAGACTTCCAGCCAGTGTATGAACGGAGATGTTCAAAGTCCATACAATTAAAGAAATTTAGGGATGAGGCAACTTTCCTCAGATCGTGACCTGCGGGTGTACTGTCAGGATCCGCTCTGCGAATAAAATATGTGATTTTCGCTCTGAGTTGATTCAGAGATAAATTTGAGCCTGATGTTTCTCCCCTGAATAGTTGACCACCCTTGAAGTCTGAAGTTCTACGAAGATAGACCTTTAGGCATTCTACTGGACATAGAGATGCATCTTCTTTCAGAGGGCAGATTCTCCAGGGACCCCACCTGTTGGTGGGTAACTCATTCTTGGCGAGAAATGTAGGATCCGGAAACAGGTTCAGTTCCCCCCCATCCAGGAACTGAACACGACCTGCCTCTCTCGAGAGGGCTACGACCTCACTAACCCTGGCCCCGGACGCGAGTGCAAATAGGAAAATAACTTTTTGTGTCAAATCCTTTAACGCACATTCTTCATTGCTCAACAGGGAGGCGAAATGAAGAACTTTGTCTAAAGACCATGAAATGGGCTTTGGAGGTGCTGAAGGTCTGAGCCTAGCGCAGGCTTTCGGAACTTTATTAAAGATCTCGTTACCTAGGTCGATCTGGAAGGCATATAAAATGGGTCTCATCAACGCAGACTTACACACTGAAATCGTGTTAGCTGCCAGCCCTTGACCATGGAGGTGGATGAAGAAAGATAAGCAGAAGTCTGTCGAGATCTCCTGCGGATTCTTCGCCTTTACAAAGGCCACCCATTTTCTCCAAGATGACTCATATTGCCTTCTAGTCGATTTGCGCTTATATTCCTCTAGGAAGTCTATGCTGGCTTTCGAGATCCCGAAACGCTTTCTCACCGCAAAGGAGAGAAAATCATGAGCTGCAGGGTCCGGGTTTTCTGTAATGAAGCGCAGACAGTCGACTTCTGGACTCGCTGGGTCAGAACTGGATGTGGTAGCGGCACAAACTTCAGCTGTAGTTCCAACGCCAAGGGGAACCACATGCTGTTCGGCCACTTGTGGGCCACTATTGCCGCCACCCCCTTGAAGGATCTCAGTTTGTTGAGGACCCTCAACAAAAGGTTGTGAGGGGGGAACAGATAAATCCTGGACCATCTGTTCCAGTCGAGGGACATCGCGTCCACTGCTTCCGCTAAGGGGTCCTCGTACGGGGACACGTACAGGGGCAACTTCTTGTTGTCTTTCGTCGCAAAGAGGTCTATCTGCAGTTCTGGGACTTGATTCAGAATAAAGGAGAATGATCCTGCGTCTAAGGACCATTCCAACTCTATCGGTGTGAACCTGGATAGAGCGTCCGCTGTCACGTTGCGGACTCCTTGAAGGTGAACTGCCGACAGGTACCACTTCTTCTTTTCCGCCAATCAGAAAATGGCCAACATCACCTGGTTGAGAGGTGGTGACCTCGACCCTTGTCGATTCAAGCATCTCACAACCACCTCGCTGTCCATCACCAATCTTATGTGGATCGAGTGACGCGGGGAGACTTTCTTTAAGGTAAGGAGCACTGCCCTAGCTTCTAGAAAGTTTATGTGAAAGGTCCTGAATAGCTTGGACCAAGTCCCCTGGACTTTTTTCCGATGAGAGTGACCTCCCCATCCCTCCTTTGAGGCGTCTGAGTGAATCGTCATCGACGGGGGAGGTGGCTGAAGAAGAACCGACTTCTTTAGATGTCTGGCTTGGGACCAAGGCCTGAGAAGAGTACGTAGCCGAGGCGGCACTGGTCTTCTCAGATCTCTTCGCGCGTTTAATGCATACCTTCTCCAAACTCCGGTTGCATCCTTTAGCTGTGCTCTTAGCACTGGGTCTGTCACCGAAGCAAACTGGAGAGAGCCTAGTACCCTCTCCTGTTCGCGTCTTGATATCCTTTCGGAATCTAGAAGTCTCTTGACAGAACCCGCTATCTCCTTCCTTTTCTTCGCCGGGATGGAGAAACGGTGTGACAAAAGGTCCCAGTGGATTCCCAGCCACTGGAACTTTTGAGATGGAGAAAGTCGAGACTTTTTTCTGTTGATCTTGAAGCCTAGGTACTCTAGGAACTGGATCACCTGACTGGAAGCTTGCAAGCATTCTGTCTCGGATGCTGCCCACACCAGCCAGTCGTCCAGGTAGGCTACTACCTGAATTCCCTTTAGGCGTAATTGTTTGAGAGCTGCGCTCGCCAGCTTCGTGAAAATCCTTGGGGCTATGTTTAGCCCGAATGGCATGGCTCTGAAGGCGTATAGTCTCCGCTGTAGCCTGAACCCTAGGTAGGGGGAGAGTCGACGGCTGATTGGAATGTGCCAATAGGCGTCTGACAAGTCTATAGAGACTGAGTATGCCCTCTTGGGCAGTAAGGTCCTTATGTGTTGCAGTGTTAGCATTTTGAATTTGCAATTCACTATGAACTTGTTGAGTGGCGACAAGTCCAGAATGACTCTGAGCTTTTCCGAGTCTTTCTTGGGAACACAAAACAGCCTCCCTTGGAATTTGATGGACTTCACCTTTCGGATCACCTTTTTCTCCAACAGTTCTTGAACGTATTCCTCCAGAACGGGGGTGGAGTGTTGGAAAAACCGAAGGCACGGGGGTGGAGTGCTGTACCAGCTCCAGCCCAGTCCATTCTTGAGTAGGCTGTGGGCCCAGGGATCGAAGGTCCAACGATCCCAAAATTTCATCAGTCTCCCTCCTACCGGTATCATTTCACTTGGACTGCCGTCCTGAGGTCTTGCCTCCCTGACCACGACCACCCCTGAATCCCCTTCCCCTTGAGGGGCGCCTAGACGAGCCTCTGGCTGCTCCTCTAGGCTTTGCTCGAAAGGAAGAAGACTGTCCTTCGAACGTTGGGGTGAATGCTGTGGACTGACTCGGCACAGCCTGGGGTACCCAATGAAAAGTGGTCGGGGTTTGTGCCACCATCTGGGGCACTGGAGGCAATGGCAATTGCAGTTGCTTTTGCTGTCTAGAGGGCTTGGCTGGCTGAGACGGTAGCCTAGTCCTCATATTCTTCCTCTTTGGTTGAGGACCCTCATCCGGGGAAGACTTTCTTTTGATAGCCAGGCCCCACTTCTGGAGAAGGTTTCTATTCTCCACGGCGGCCTTATCAACAACTTCTTTGACCGCATCGGTAGGGAAAAGGTCTTTTCCCCAAATGTTGGAGGAGATTAACTTCCTTGGCTCGTGCCTCACCGTAGCCCCAGTGAACACGAACTCCCTACAAGCTCTCCTCGCCTTGACGAAGCCATAAAGGTCCTTCGTCACCGTGGCCAGGTGAGTCTTAGCTACCACCATAAACATTTCATGGACCTTGAGGTCACTTGCCATCGTCTCAAGAGTAGTCTGAAGAGACATTGAGGCAGCCAGTCTTTCTTTTGTCTCGAACTCTCTTCGCAAAAGAAAGTCAGACAGCTTGGGGAGGTCCTCGCCGAACTGCCGTCCGGCAATATCAGCCTCCAACTTTCCCACTGAGAACGTCAGATGGACGTCCTTCCAGTCTTTGTGGTCCATAGGCAGGGCCAGCGACAAGGGTTTACACTCCTCCAGGGAGGGGCAAGGCTTGCCGGCCTCGACTGCTTTTAGGACAGCTGCAAACCCTTTCTGTAAAAAGGGGAAGGCTCTAGCAGGAGAGGACACAAAGGAAGGGAGCTTCTTGCTCAATGCAGCTACCTTCGAGTTAGAGAAGCCCCTCTCCTTCATCGAGGATGAAAGTAGAGCTTGAGCCTTAGCATGGTCCATGACTATGACCTCCTTCGGCTCTGTCTCCTCCCTTGAAGCTGGTTCTTTTCTCAGCCGGATCTAGCAGTCCGGATATGATGCCTTGCTGGGCCAGAATTCCACCTCTTCTAGGGGAACTGAACCCAGCTTATCCGAGATGACGATCTTTCCAGTCGTCATCGGGATGTGCTCAGCATACCTCCATGGGTTAGCATCTGAGCACAAGGGAAGGTCTTTCACATTGAGCCTTTTCCGGGGCCCATGTGATTCTGCAAGGCACTGCATCCGCAGTTCCATAGCAGCCGCCTTCGCCTGATTCTCCTTCTGCATTTGTTGGATCATTCCAACAATCGAAGAGAGGGCCTGTCCCAGTTCTACTGGGAGACCAGCCGATGTTGAGGGAATAGGGTCCGGAATCTGAACCGGAGTAGCCGACACCTCGTCGACCTCTTCCTCTACGACGTCCGGGGCTTGAACTTCATCCTGGCCTTCTGCCAGGAGGTCTTCTTCCAAACGCTCGTCCACGTCAGACATCCTGTCATCTAACTGGATGTCTTGCATCGCAACCGCGACTTCAGCATCCACCTGGATCTGACCTTGGGGGATCTCCTCTTGAGGCTGGGGAATCACTGCATCAGCTGATGCCTTAGGAAAAAGATACGCCCTCATCTTCTCACTTGGAAGATAAGGGCCAGAGGTATTCATTTGGAAGCCCCTTACCCAGGTACGAAGCTTCTCCCTTGCTATATCCCTTGATTCTGCCGTCCTAGGGGAATCAAAAGCCTCAGTAATCAGATTAGTGCACACAGTACATACCTGAGGGTCCCAATACTGGAGATCATCCTTGGAGACAGCGCATGCTGCGTGTCTCCTACAAAACTTATGTCCGCAGAGATTCTTGCTGCGGACGTTGCAGAAAACATTTCCGCACTTCGGAGGGTCCTCCTGTAAAGAGAAGAAATTTCCATGAGTATCAAGTGAACTATGTATCACTGGATATGCATA
>NC_090750.1:55646697-55649197 GCF_036898095.1 Palaemon carinicauda | reverse complement strand
GTCCCACCAACCTCAACTATGTTGATGATTGTTACTTTGGTCAATTGTACAGGGACATACCTTACTATCCATGTGTTCTGATGAAGAGAGGAAATGATAAACACTTTTATAAGTAAACTTAGGATGCTTCCGATAGCATATACAAATTTCACACCATTTTTCGATAAAAAATATCCATTCCTAATAAGGAAACGATCGTTGGACAATTTACCAACAACCAATTCTCCAGCCTCTACCTTCCTACCGCACTTTTTTGACACACGTGTTCGTCAAATAAAATATTATATTAGTTGGGCCAAGGTGCCTCTGATGCCATCTATTGGCGTTAAAGTAAAACTCTTTACGATCTAAGGGAGGCAGCTAGGGGGGGGGGGGGTCAGCGTCATTATGCCTTTCGAAGTGTAACAATATTGTTAACCTTCGTAATTTCTACTAACAATACATGGTATACCATGTAACATATTAATTACATTTAGTTTACATATATAGCTAATTGAAAATTAAAATCAAGTAACTTTGTAATTACTTGATTGACTCACGATTTAGTTATACGTGGCATATCTGGTGTCCCCCCTCTAACCCCAAATGTAATTGAACTAACGACTGTTTGCTGAGAAAATATTTCTATGACATTTATCTTAATATTTGTAATTTCCTAAGAATAAAGTTGTGGACAAATAAAAGGGAATATCCAGTTTACTAGCGTTTTGTTTTATTAGGAATTTTGTGGCCAAATAGCAACAGAAATGAAGTAATGAAAATTATAATGAGTGGGTGATGGGGGTAATTAGCAATTTGGTACTCTACTGCTGAGGCCATCTATTGGCCACGAAAATAAACAATGTATGGAGCTCATTAATCCTTGCATTCTGGAACCTTCCATGACGTCATTTTGGTTTGAAAACAAAAGCGCAAAATAGCCTATTTACTTTTATGGGTTATTTCTCGCCCTCCATCAGACAATAAAGTCTGTTTAATAAGAAACTAATATAATCTACCACACATATTTCTACATAAGTATCAAGCCATCACAGCCTTTCCTATTTGTTTAGAAACCATTCACATTGAATGGAACAAAGTACATATGCTGCCATCTGTTGTCAGAAGTAGAAACACTCGGATTCAATTCAAATTTGGAAAAATTCGTGATTACATACCTGTTTTTTTTGGTTTTTATTTAATTAATCCACCAAAAATTACTGATTCCAATACTACTTTTTTCTTCTGATTTTAGGCTTCAAGTTATGGTAATTGTATGTAAAATACAGATAATAGGTAGTACAAAAATACATAGACCAGCTCCCAATATTCTGAAAGCAAAGACTTGGAACTCAGGTATAGAATTAAAAATCACAAATCTAATCAAAATGCATTCATGTCTGTACCAAATACGTTGTTAGTTAATCAAAAGTCCAATTATAGATATCAATCGTCTATAAAGGTGTGTCTTGTTATATGTTAACGGAACTTCCATGACTAGTTCAGGATAAAAATCAAAATCAAAAGAAAAAGTTATCTAAGTTAATTCTTCAGGTTTTCTATCTCCCTCTGATATTATCTATAGATGTACCGGTAGTTATACATTCTTTGTTCTTTGTAAATGTATAGTGTCTTTATCTTAAACACTATTTGATCCTCTGATTCACTTATTCAGATGAAATAGCTCAAATTGTGACACTCCCGATAGAGATTCGTAATGTCCCATCCATATATTGTTCTCTTAAATCTTTATCTATGGAGGTTTAGAACATGATACTACTGTCTCTAAAACGAGGGGTCTATTGTGTTAAAAAATCCCGGGGCAGAATTTTTCAACCATCATATCATTTTTCTTTAACCTACATGGAATATTTTCTACCTTTCACACATAAGTAATTTCTAATGAAAAGTGGTCTTACTGAGAAATCATTGTTCCAGTATTCTGTTATCAAAATCATTCCAGGGCAGAATTTTCCAACCATCATATTTTTCTTAGACTACATGGAATATTTTCTACCTTTCACACATAAGTAATTTTAATGAAAAGTGGTCTTACTGAGAAATCATTGTTCCAGTATTCTGTTATCAAAAACATCCCAGGGCAAAATTTTCCAGCCATCATTTTTTCTTAGACTACATGGAATTTATTTTACCTTTCATACATAAGTAATTCTGCTCAAGAGTGGTTATACAAAAAAAAATATTATTGCAGTATTCTGTTACTTATTTAACTCATGAAACATAAAATGATTCTAGACATTTATCATAGATCTTAGTTGAAAAACTTAACAATTTTATTCTAATTTGTGTAAAATACTGTATAAAAATTTACATTCTTCCTTCTATCCAAAGGTTTGATCGATTAGTGAATCTATAATTACAATTGCTCTCCCTCCTTAAATCATCATCTATAAATAACATGACATACCTTTCATGCAGACCACTTGCAGCATCTCTCTTACAAGAAATCTAAACATTCGCCTATTGTTCTTATGTTTACTTTTAAGAAGACAAGAGGCCT
>NC_090750.1:55633160-55640660 GCF_036898095.1 Palaemon carinicauda | reverse complement strand
GAGCTGGCAGCACATTAAATAGTCGCTGCATTATCGATGCTTGTGCGTAGTGGATTAATGTCCTGTGCGCCTTTCTCAGTTTACCTGGAATGCTTTTTGGCACTATTAATCTACCTCGGCTTGCTCTTTCTGATACTTTAAGCTCCATGATGTTTTCAGCAATTCCTTCTATTTGCTTCCATGCTTGTATTATCATGTAGCGTTCTCTTCTCCTTTCTAGACTGTATAGTTTTAAAAATTGCAGTCTTTCCCAGTAATCAAGGTCCTTAACTTCTTCTATTCTAGCAGTATAGGACCTTTGTACACTCTCTATTTGCGCAATATCCTTTTGGTAGTGTGGGTACCATATCACATTGCAGTACTCGAGTGTACTACGCACACAAGTTTTGTAAAGCATAATCATGTGTTCAGCTTTTCTTGTTTTAAAGTGTCTGAATAACATTCCCATTTTTGCTTTACATTTAGCCAACAGTGTTGCTATTTGGTCGTTGCATAACATATTCCTATTTAAAATTACACCAAGGTCTTTAATTGCTTCCTTGTTTGTGATTGTCTCATTATTAGGTCCCTTGTATGCATACACCATTCCTTCTCTGTTTCCATAATTTATTGATTCGAATTTATCGGAGTTAAATACCATCCTATTTATCTCCGCCCATTCATATATTTTGTTTAGATCTCTTTGTAGTGAGTTCCTATCTTCATCACAAGTAATTTCTCTACTTATTCTTGTGTCATCGGCGAAACTTCTCACTACGGAGTTTTCAACATCACAGTCTATGTCTAAGATCATAATAACAAATAGCAGTGCAGCTAATACCGTACCTTGGGGCACACCAGATATTACCTGGGCTTCATCTGATTTCTCGTCATTTGCAACCACTATCTGTTTTCTGTTTTGCAGGAATTCTTTTACCCATTTTCCTATCTTTCCCACAATATTATGCTTTCTCATTTTTTTCTCCAATATGTTATGGTCTACCTTGTCAAAGGCTTTTGCAAAATCTAGATAGATCACATCTGTGTCTTTTTCATTTATCATATTATTGTATATGTTTTCATAGTGAGCTATCAGTTGGGTCTGTGTACTTTTTCCAGGTACGAAACCGTGTTGACCCATATTAAACAAATTATTTTTGACCAAATGGTTCATTATTTTCTTTTTTATTACCCTCTCATACACTTTCATAATATGTGATGTTAGACTAACAGGTCTATAATTGCTTGCCTCTAGTCTTGATCCACTTTTGAAGATAGGGGTTATATAAGCTAATTTATGTTTAACATATATCTCGCTCATATCTATACTCTGTCTTAGCAGTATTGCAAGTGGCTTCGCGATAGTGTTTGCAATTTTTTTTTAACAAAATCGCTGGAACTCCATCTGGTCCGGCTGCCGATCCATTTTTAATTTCGTTTATAGCCGTGACAATATCTGCTTCATTAATATCTATATCCGTTAGATATTCAACATTTTCTTCTCTCATTTCTGTTTCATTATTCTCATTCGCAATTCTTGGCGTGAACTCACTCTTATATTTTTCTGCTAATATGTTGCATATTTCCTTTTTTTCATTCGTTAGCCGTCCTTCAATTCTTAGAGTGCCTATTTCTATTCTCGTTTTATTCATCTTTTTTGTATAAGAGTAAAGTACTTTGGGGTTTCTTTTTATATTTTGAAGTGTCCTTTCTTCTAAGTCCCTTTTTTTCATTTTCTTTCGACTGTATAATCTTTTGTTCAGCATTTTCTATCTTACATTTTATTTCCCTCATTTTCCACACATTTTTTTGTTTTGCAAGATTTTTCTTCCACTTTTTAATTTTCTGAAATAAGATCCTTCTGTCTCTTGGTATGCACGTCTTTTGTTTATTGTTTTTTTTTCGGTACATATTTTTCAACAATTTTCTCTAGTATTTTGTACAGTATATCCGTATTTACCTGTATATTATCACTTATAAATACATTTTTCGATCCTTTATTCAGTTCTTCATTTATTTCTGACCATTTTATATTCTTACTGTAAAAGTTATATTTTCCATATCCTTCCCAAAGTTTTGTGCTTTTATTAATTCTGTGATCACTTGCTTTGGAATGAACTATCAATTCTATGACATTGTGGTCTGAAATTCCCGTGTTATACACTATTATTTCTTCAACATAATTCACCTCATTCACAAATACTAGATCTAGGACATTTTCCTTTCTTATTGGAATGTGGTTTATTTGTTGCATATTATGTTCTAATAGCATATCTTGAAGCTTTTCAAATTGCCTCTTATCCTCTGCGCTACTATTACTATCTTTTTTATATGTATACATACAACCACTTTCTTCTATTAGTTCTTTCCAATCCACGAAAGGAAAGTTAAAATCTCCGGATAGGAGTATATTCCAGTCTTTATGGTTTCTACATATATCATCTATTTTTTCTATTATTATGTCAAACTCCTTAGTGTTTGGGGTCTGTAAACTACAATATTCATTAGTTTTTCAAATTCAAATTCTACCGCAATCAATTCACATTCTGTGTTGCTGTATTTTTCACATACTTTTCCTTGATTTATGTCTCTTCCATATATTGCGGTTCCCCCTTGATTCCTATTTTTTTCTGTCTGATCTAAAAGTTTGGAAACCCTTTATCTGGTGTTCACTGCCAGTCTCTTGGGAATACCATGTTTCACTTATATTTAATATATCTATTTTTTCAATTTGGGTTAGTTCTTCTAAGAACTCTATTTTCCTTTTAGAGTTACTCGTGACTAAACCCTGTGCATTCATTACTATTATGGTTTGTGTTTCATCCCCATTATTTAATATTGGTAATAATATGGATTCTCCCATGCTTCCTTCCTGTTCTGATATGATGTTCTTTTCTTCATTTCCCGGAATTCTGCCATTAAAAAATCCAACTTTTCTATTATATTTGCTCTTTTGCCTTCATATTTATTTGTGTGTGTATACCTGCAACTGTCCCCATATCTGCACCAACCCCTGGCATTATAGATGCATTCTTTGTAGTTGGGCTCTAAATGTGCAGGTTTGGGTTGAAAGGCCTCATATCTTGGGGCTCTTGGTTCAAAGCGCGGTATATACACGGCCTGCTTTTTTGTTTCTTTTTTTGTTTCTTTTTTGCTTTCATTTTTCTTTTCAGTTTGCTGAGTTTTCTTACTTTCATTCATGGTTGCAGGATACATATATCGACATTTTTTGTTGTAAATGCATCCTTTTCCTTCTTTTAGGTTTTTGCATATTTTTGGATGGAGATCTCTGCATTCGTCTCCATATCCGTCTAAATACGCACATTTACCATATATTTCATAATTATGGCATATCTTTGGATGCTTGTAGTAGCATCTTTCGCCAAATCTGCAATTCCCTCTTTTCAGCATATTGCAGACTATATCCTTCTTTTCTATTTTTTCTTGTTCTTGCTCTTCCCTAAAATTATGTAGGTCCGTGTAGAGTCTCTTGGGTCTATTATTTGTTTCCATCTGGTAATTTATTTCTTCATAAGTATGTTGTTGGATGGCATCATAGGTTATATCAATGATTTCTTCTGCATCCTTACACATATCCTGTTCATTGTTCTCTTCTTCTTCGTTTTCTTCTTCTTCTTCTTCTGTTTCTTCTTCTTCCTCTTCTTTATCTTCTACTATTTGCAGATTTAGTCTCGACTTAATTATATTTTCTATCCAGACTAAGCATGTTGAGCAGAATACCTTTGTGTCTTTATTTTTTATTTTTTGCTGAATTTTGCACATGTGGGATGTGTTGGGACATGACAGGCATCACATTTTCTCATCAATTGTTGAGGATTATTAATGGAATACCATATCTTACATGTATTACACCATTTTGGCATTCTTTTTCCCATTGCATCAATCAGCATATTCACCATATTGGACTTCTTATTGTTCTTTGATGGAATGTGTTGATTGATGTAGACTTTCTTTATAAGTCTCTTTAACACTTGGATTTTCTTTGGAATTTCTTCTATTAGTTTGCTGATGTTTTCCGCAGATTTGCTCCAGTTTATTGGATCATATTGTTTCAATATGTCTGCGAATATTTTTCCGTCACATTGGTTGACGTTACTAGTGACCTCTGTTATCAGACGGTTGAGCTCCTGTTTCGCCAACTCATGGAATTTATTTTTGCTGAGTCCAGCGATGTCTCTCCAAGCCTTGCCCGTGTTGTACATAGCCATCTTGATTAGATTTTTAGTAATTCACAAGATAACTATTCTATGCCGACGTTTTATCCCACTTCTCCGACCTCAAACTAATCACTGACTATTCACGAAAACTTGTAGCTATATTGCACTCGATAGCCTTTTGTTATCCGCGTTAAATCATGATATTTATAGGGTCTCAAAAGTGTAATCACTCACCAGCACACAGATACAAAACTGAGAGAGAGAGAGAGAGAGAGAGAGAGAGAGAGAGAGAGAGAGAGAGAGAGAGAGATTAAGTATGCTGCTAATTCAAACGTATCACTAAAATTATTTCGTTTTACCCTGTAATGTTTTTTTCGTATTACTTATGGTATTATAGACAATAGTGCTATTTTCCACGTACTTACATTATTCAATAAAATACTTATAATTGAAAAATAAATTTACATTATATCAGAAATTTATATTAAATCAATACCTAAGAATTACAATGTTAAGCTACACTTAAATATATCCATTAGAAAAACCGTAAATGTCTGGGAACATATATTCCAGGGTTTTTACCGTTTCAAAAACTGATATATTGACGTAAAAGATCAATATTACGGTCACCAACACGTAAAATATAATAACAAAGTATGGTAAAATTACGGTAGCCTGTATATTTTTTTAATATGGTTGAGAACAGTATATTTTTACGTAGATTCCGATTAAAATTACTGTTCTTTTTCTAACAGTGTATCTAATGAGATGTATTTCGATTTTTGTTCCCAAAAAATTTTTTTGATGCTTCAAAAATGCTATTGAGAAGAAAGATAAACTATTTTGAAAAGAATGATAGGAAGGAATATAAAGGAATGATAAAACTTCTTTTTTTTTTTTTTTTTTACAGAGTATCTAAAAAAATGTATCTGGTGATTAAAAAATGCTATCGATAAGAGAGCTAAACCGTTTTGAAAGGAATAATAAAAAAAAAAGAATCCTGAATACATACTTTTTCTTTCTTTTTTTCGAATTGTACATATCCATCACAGTCTGGGAAATTTCCTCATAGCAGCCAGTCAATAAAACCTAAATGCCAGAAATTCTCTTGCGTTTTATTGCTATCTGGAAGCATTCTATTTCATACAAAGCTGGTCACGTGTGAACTGGTCTGGAATTCTCACCAATTTCACTCAGACAAAACACGGTCTTATTTTTTTTTTCCACCTTCCGAGATTTTTTTTTCTTTTTTTTTTACGGGAATTTGAAATATATCTGGATCATGAAATTTTAGTGGTTGATATATATATATATATATATATATATATATATATATATATATATATATATATATATATATATATATATATATATATATATATATATATACACGTGTATATATATGTATATATATATATATATATATATATATATATATATATATATATATATATATATATATATATATAATTATACATATTTATATATACACACACACATATATATATATATATATATATATATATATATATATATATATATATATATATATATATATATATATATGTATGTATATACACGTGTATATATATAAAATTACACATAGACACACACACACACACACACACACACACATATATATATATATATATATATATATATATATATATATATATATATATATATATATATACATATATACATACATATACATATGACGAACCATATTTAACTACATCTGGACCAAATAGAAGGAGCAAGAATACAAAGATGATTAAAATAACTTCAGAGAAACATCAATGCTCTTGACTCTGTCCTATACTTTTTATGACTCAGACATATCTGAACTTCAAACACAATTACTTCATTGCCATTTAACGAATATTTCACCAAAGAAGACTAACAACCACACGTGGAAATACTTGCAACCAGAAAAGGAAGACAGAAATAACCAGCATCAAAAAGGACTTGCATATCATGCATGAAGTCATCAAAAGGAATTAGCATAGAGTGGTCTCTCGGGGACGTATAACAAAGGGGTCCTTTTCCACATGCACTTAATAGGCTAACTGAGCTGATGTTTTTGTCAGTGATGTATTTGAACAGACGTTCGTATGGAAATGTTAATTATTTTAACATAATTTTATTGATATTCGTTGACTTGCTTATACAGTGACACATGCACTCAGTAATGCATTTGAACAGACGTTCGTATGGAAATATTTATTCATTTTAACATAATTTTATAGATATTCATTGACTCGCTTATACAGTAACACATGCAGCACACAGGCACACTTACACACACACACACACACAAACACACACACAATATGAGAGAGAAGGTGCAATTCGTGAAGGATATTTATTTATTTCAATATAATTATATAGAAATTCACTGACTAGCGTATACACTAACACATGGATAAACACACACTCGCACACACACACACAAAAAAAAAAGAACAAAAAACATAGGAAAATAGGAAAGCAGTAGTTTGTAAAAATATCTGTTTGTTCAACATAATAATGTAGAAATTCACTGATTCTAACTTACAATAATTGATGTTGCTCTGAAGTTATTTTAATCATCTTTGTATTCTTGCTCCTTCTATTTGGTACAAATGTAGTTATTTATGGTTCTTCATATATATATATATATATATATATATATATATATATATATATATATATATATATATATATATATATATATATATATGTATATGCGTGTGTGTGCATATATATATGCATATATATATATATATATATATATATATATATATATATATATATATATATATATATATATATATATATATATATATATATATATATATATGCATATATATATATATATATATATATATATATATATATATATATATATATATATATATATATATATATATATATATATATATATGCATATATATATATATATATATATATATATATATATATATATATATATATATATATATATATATATATATATATATATATACATACGTATACATATATATTATAAAAGCTAACGAAAAACGAATAAGATATAATAGAAAAAGGGCAAAATACTAACAAATATTTCCCGGAGACAGTCCAATAAAACTGCCTAGACTTATGAAATACAGCAGTATATCACAACACAGCGGACTGAGGTCTAACAAATCCAACATAGCGCGGAACTGGTCCCTGCGGAACGTCAAAGGATAGACTAGTGGAAACAGTGAGACAGACTCCCATGAGGTCAGGTTCAACACGAGTTATGTGAGTTCACACACTCTTGAGGATATCCTCCATTGTGGCTGGAAGCCTGGAATAGGCCTAACGACAGAAAGAC
>NC_090750.1:55623160-55628160 GCF_036898095.1 Palaemon carinicauda | reverse complement strand
CCACCTCTGCCAAAGCTCAGATGGCATCATTTGAGGTAGCATACCTAATTGCACAGTCCAAGCAGCCACATACCATTGGGGAAACCCTCATGAAACCTGGTGCAGTGACTATGAGTCGGATTATGCATGATAATAAGATGGCCCGTGAGCTGGAAACAGTCCCGCTGTCTAACGACACCATTACTCGACGAATTAATGACATTTCAAATGACATTAAGTGTCAGCTGATTGAGAGGATTAAGGGAAAGAAGTATGCTTTGCAGCTAGATGAGTCGACAGACATATCAAATTCTGCACAATTACTTGCATTCATTAGATACAGTTTTGGTGGAAAACTTCAGGAAGACATGCTTTTTTGCACTGTACTAGAGGGGACCTGTACAGGTAGTGACATTTTCACAAAGCTAGACACCAAAATACAAAAGGAGGGCTTGTCTTGGGACCAGTGTGTTGGTGTGTGCACAGACGGTGCTGGGGCAATGTTGGGTAAGAGGAAAGGACTTAAAGCAAAAGTTTTACAAGTGGCACCTCACATAAATTTTACACATTGTATTATTCACAGGGAAGCTCTTGCTAGCAAAGCACTCAATCCAGAGTTAAGCAGTGTTCTTCAAACTGCGATTAAAATAGTAAATTACATCAAAACACGTCCCATAAATGCCAGGCTGTTCTCCACACTCTGCAATGAGATGGGCTCGGAGCATGAAGCACTGTTGTTCCACACAGAAGTCAGGTGGCTGTCCCGAGGCAAAGTTCTCAGCCGCTTGTACGAACTACGAGATGAGGTGCGCCTGTTCCTGATCAAATCTGAGTCCCAACTTGCTGACTATCTGACTGACCCTGACTGGTTAGCAAGTCTAGCATATTTGTCTTGTATATTCGAAAGACTTAATCTGCTGAATTTATCACTACAAGGCCCAAACACGAACATCTTGATTCTTTCTGACAAAATTGATGCATTTACAAGGAAGCTGGAACGATGGGCTGTGCGAGTTGATGGGGGCAGTGTTGAAATGTTTCCTGAGGTGGAAGAATTTATGGCAGAGAATGAATTAAGCGTCGATAACGTGAAGGTAATGATCACGACTCACCTACAAGGTCTTGTGGACCACTTCAAGAAATACTTCCCAAAAGAGACAACCCCACAACAATATGACTGGATACGGCAACCATTCACTGCTACAGGGGATCACTTATCATCCGACATGGAGGATGAGCTGCTGGAGCTCTCCAGTGATCGGACTTTACAGGCATCGTTTGGCTCAACCACACTGGATGAGTTCTGGATTTCAATTGCAAGGGAATATCCACGATTATCCATGGCAGCAATGGATGTATTACTTCCTTTTGGATCAACCTATTTATGTGAAAAGACTTTTTCGGCACTGACTTATATAAAAAACAAATACCGATCAAGACTCAGGGTGGAGGATGATCTCCGAGTTGCCATCTCTGGTATCAAACCCAGGATGGAGTTACTGTGCTAAAAAAAGCAGGCCCATGTATCTCACTAATTGATGTTAGTTATTCATGATAAACTTAGGCCTGTGTAAATACTGTTTTCACTGTGGAATAGGGATATAATTAACTAATCACTGCTAGTGGAGCCCCATAGTTGGGCCTAAATATTGATCATTGTCATTAAACTTCCATGATATTGTACTTTTATTTTAACAGTTACTAAATAAGTAATTATTTCACAAGAAATTCATACAGTTCTTCTAAAGACAAAAAAAAAAAGAAAAAAAAAATATTATCTCAGACATAATTTCCAAAATTTTCCAAAATATTGATTTTGAAACCAAAAGGGTATGAAATAGCTTTGAGTCTACTGGATGTTTGTGTGGGTATACTGTCTCATATGAGAATTATAGATCATTAGCTGATTTTAGGTTTCAGCAAGTTTGTAATATCAGGACCCAAGTCAAACGCTATAATTATTTTGTTAATCATTTTAAGCCCAGCCTGAATATCTAAATTTTGGTATAAAGATACCAGTAATTTTTTCTTTATTGTGCTAAAGTTTACAAACACTGACATAATTTATGCTATCTGCAGTAGCTTTCTTCAACAAAGGTATAATTCTAATTTCATACTTATTTTTTTTCTCTTGAAGCAGTTAGCAAAGTGTGAGTGCCTGTACGGATTTAACATTAATTCTATAATTTAAATAGACTGTATTGCTTTGCCTATTTTGTCTTTAAAGATTGTGATTTTTTCTACAAGTAATAAATTAGTTAACTCTATAATGCGTATATTTTTTGCATTTATCTTATCATGTTTGTTGTCATTATGTTCTTATGATTCGGGGCATAGGCATGTACTGTGTGTGTGTGTGTGTGTGTGTGTGTGTGTGTGTCAGAAGCACTTCGGGGAAAGGCGAGGGTCACATGCCTCTAGCAATATCGTTTGGGGGGGTCGCGGGCTGAAAAGTTTGAGAACCACTGCTCTAGGTCACCTTGGCGGAGGTATGTCCTCTACGAGGACCATGTCCGCGTTCAGGACTTGCTCACTTGTTATTATTATTATTATTATTATTATTATTATTATTATTATTATTATTATTATTATTATTATTACTTGCCAAGCTACAACCCTAGTGTGAAAAGCAAGATGCTATAAGCCCTAGGGCTCCAACAGGGAAAAATAGCCCAGTGAGAAAAGGAAATAAGCAAATAAATAAATGATGAGAATAAATTAACAATAAATAATTCTGAAAACAGTAACAACGTCAAAACAGATATGTCCTATATAAACTATTAACAACGTCAAAAACAGATATGTCATATATAAACTATAAAAAGACTCATGTTAACCTGGTCAACATGAAAACATTTGCCCCCAACTTTGAACTTTTGAACGTTTCTGCAACCTGGTCCATAGCAGGATTTTAAAAAAAATACTCTTTAGTATCAAAAAGTTGCAAAAAAATGAAATATTTCATGAATTAATTGCATATATTGTAGTAAGTATATATATATATATATATATATATGCACACACACACACACACACACAACGCACACACACACACATATATATATATATATATATATGAGACAGAACACTTTAGAAACATCTGAATGTAACGGAAGATCCGAATTTATATATATATATATATATATATATACATAAAACTATATATGAAGCTCAATATACGAATTTATCGAAGTTCCAGAGATCAACATGACCAATTATATAAGAATTTATAAGAAAAAGAAACAATTTGTACATAATACTTTACTAGAAAATATCAAAGTATTGAATAATTTAAATCAATAATACTAAACACCTGAAATAATTATTCATTTAAGTATCCATATACAGTATTCTTAGCGGGTACTTTTAACTAAATTGAACCATGAAACAGCTTCACGGACATGCCTGCATTTACTAAGAAAAAGGTGATAAGGTTTATTTTATAACTGATTGCATTCTGGAACGCCCTTATCAACAAAAAAAAAAAAAAAAAAAAAAAATCCCAGGTGGATGACGTAACACAGTAACGCTTTGGGTAAAACATAGAATGAGACAAATTTCTTTTTCATTATACGATTTGTCGGTGTTGATTATGCTGAATATAAAAACATCAAATTACACTTAGTCATGTACCTCCTGGCATATAACTATCACTCCTTAAGTGATTTAAATCTGTCATGAATAATGATATTCTCCATTCAAGAAATTCCATTTGGCAGCGCTGTCCCAAACTCGTCCCACCAACCTCAACTATGCTGTTGATTGTTACTTTGGTCAATAGTACAGGGATATACCTTACTATCCATGTGTTCTGATGAAGAAAGGAAATAATAAACACTTTTATGAGTAAAACTTAGGCTGCTTCCGATAGCATATGATAATATCACACCATTTTTCGATAAAAATATCCATTCCTAATAAGGAAACGATCGTTGGACAATTTACCAACTACCAATTCTCTAGTCTCTACCTTCCTACCGCACTTTCTTGACACACGTGTTCGTCAAACAAAATATTATATTAGTTGGGCCAAGGTGCCTCTGATGCCATCTAATGGCGCTAAAGTAAAACTCTTTACGATCTAAGGAGGCAGCTGGGGGGGGGGGGGGGGTTGCGTCATTATGCCTTTCGAAGTGTAACGAAGTTGTTAACCTTCGTAGTTTTTACTAACAATACATGGCATAGCATGTAACATATTAATTGTCTCTAGTTTTCATAGAAAGGAAATTGAAAATTATATCAAATAAGTGTGTAGTTACTTGATTGACTCACGATTTAGTTATACGTGGCATATCTGGTGACCCCCCTCCCCTCCAACCCCAAATGTAATTGAACTAACGGTTGTTTGCTGAGGAAATATTTCTCTGACATTTACCTTAATATTTTGTAATTTCCTAAGAATAAAGATGTGGACAGATAAAAGGGAATATCCTGTTTACTAGCGTTTAGTTTTATAGGATTTTTTTTGCCCAAATAGCAACAGAAATGAAGTAATGAAAATTATAATGATTGGATGATGGGGGTAATTAGCAATTTGGTACTCTACTGCTGAGGCCATCTATTGGACGTGAAAATAATCAATGTATGGAGCTCCATAATCCTTGCATTCTGGAACTTTGCATGATGTCATTTTGGTTTAAAAATACAAAGCGCAAAATAGCCTATTTAATAAGAACCTAATGTAATCTATATCTGCCACACATTTCTACATAAGTATCAATCCACCACAGCCTTTCCAATTGGTTCGAAACCATTCACATTGAATGGAACAAGGTACATATGCTGCCATCTGTTGTCAAGAAGTAGAAACACTCGGATTCAATTCAAATTTGGAAAAATTCGTGATTACATACTTGTTTATTTTATTAATCCATCAAAAAATCCTGATTCCAATACAGTACTACTAATTTTCTTCTGATTCTAGGCTTCAAGTTATGGTAATTGTCTGTAAAATACAGATAATAGATAGTACAAAAATACATGGACCAGCTCCCAATATTATGAAAGCAAAACTTGGAACT
>NC_090750.1:55615660-55618160 GCF_036898095.1 Palaemon carinicauda | reverse complement strand
CCAACATGCTTATACATACATACATACATACACACCAACACTCCTACAGTCATATATATTCTTTCTGAGTCGAGATACCCCAACGTTGTGAAAGAGCTTAGGTATCGCTACAAACAGCAAAGCTGTACTAGTCAGGGCTATTCATATTAGACTACTTTGCTGTAAGCGATCAGACTTAAGTCTCTTACTATCCCCAATTTGCAGTGACCACCATGTTGATGAAAAATTACCAAAACCCAGACATGTTGAAGCTTTTGTCCTACAGTAGACTACAAACCTCTTCATTTGTTTATATATATATATATATATATATATATATTTATATATATATATAAATATATATATACATATAAATATATATATATATATATATATATATGTGTGTGTGTGTGTGTGTGTGTGTGTGTATAATAATAATAATCATACTTCATCTCCAGTTAATAAAGTTTGATTGAAAGAGAAAACATATGAGTACAGCTGCCAAGAAGTAATTGGACAAACCTAATTAAGGGAAAAAATATTAAATTACATTACACTTGATTGAGATATTGGAACTGACAAATAATTGACAGCTGTTTTGTTACTCTCGAGAAGCCATGAACTTTTGCTTTTGGGCATGATGCGGCTAGAAGACAAATTATTATTATTATTATTATTATTATTATTATTATTATTATTATTATTATTATTATTATTATTATTATTATTATTAATCATAATAATACTAATATATTATTATTATTATTATTTATTATTATTATTATTATTATTATTGTTATTATTATTATTATTATTATTATTATTATTATTATTATTATTATTATTATTATTATTATTGTTGTTGGCTTGATTGACATTGGTTTTGTAGGTGTTAATTGTATTATTGTTGTTGTTATTGGTGTTATTGTTGATGTCCTTAGTACAGTTGTCATTATTATATTATTATTATTATTATTATTATTATTATTATTATTATTATTATTATTATTATTATATCGATGCGATACTTTATATATATTTTAACATCATTCAAGGATCTTTTTATCAATAAGTCATAAATAAACCTCGATATCAAATTCACTCTGCCATAAAATTACAGATACATAGTTATATTCCTTTAACCCATTACAGCCCTAGCGGCAGCAAAAGCTGCCACTATATTCTGAAGTGTCCAGAATCGTCTGTATGTCTTACAGCCTTATCTTACACTATGAGCATATTGAAACAAGTTCATTCTTGCTGCTGACCGGGCCACAGTACCCTTCAACTCACCTAATGCTGTCAGTTGAACTTAGATTGTGAATAAGTTAAGATGGGTGAAAAGAGGACTACATTTAGTTGTAAAGAAAGGTATTTTCTATATGAAATTTACAATGATTTAAAAACATTATTGCTGTGTTTCTGTGATCTAGAGGTTTCTTTTTTGTGTGTTATCCATAAAATATCTCTGCAATTTTTTTCAAGGCCATTACTGAGAAAATCATTTTTCATGGCAGCTTTTGCTGCCGCTAGGCTATAACGTAATCATTTATTTCCGTTTTCCTTATGTAGAGTTCATTTATTTTTCAAATAGTGGTCAAAATCTTATTAGAGTATATTCAGATCGTAGTTTCATGACTGAGAGAAGAAATTAACGTTGAATGAACTCAATTCTTTATTTGCTACTCAGCTCCACAGGAGTTTTATAAGAAAAACTGATGCAAATTTTTCTTGCTCACGGATGTTTTATCTTGCGAACGTAACATTAGTGTTCCTACAAAAATGATAGTACATGTATGTGAATGTTGATATATAGGTCTATACGTAGGTAAACACCCACACACACACACACACACACACACATATATATATATATATATATATGTATATATATATATATATATATATATCTATCTATCTATCTAACTATCTATCCATCTATCTATCTATCTATCTATCTATATATATATATATATATATATGTATATATATATATATATATATATATACTCTGCACACTTACTTAGAATGGAATCTACGACCTTCTGGATGAACATGACAATAAAGAAGTAGATGTTTCTGTAAATTTCCCCCCCCCCCCCCCCCATTTGAGGATACGAATGCAGACATTGACCAAGACTCGGATGCTCCAGATGATGAAGGTGCATGCAATCCTGGTCATTTGCCCAGAAGGATTCTCGCCCCAGACGTTGCAATTGACAAATTGAAAGAAAAAGTAAATAACCATGTCGACTGCATAAATCTTTTTCTGGACTAAACAATGGATTGAAGAACTTTATCATCAGAGCACAACATATGGAGAACAAAAGTCGCTCTCTAAAGACCACATCACACCGAAGAATGTACTGGTCTGAAACTCCTGATGTATTCAATTACTGGGTTTCTGAAAGCATTAGGAGTGATACATTTGATAAAATTCTTAGAAGTTTTCATTTTGCTGGCAATATGAAAATGACCGACGACCGATTTTACAAGGTAAAAGTTATGTTTCTTTTTATAC
>NC_090750.1:55599589-55612089 GCF_036898095.1 Palaemon carinicauda | reverse complement strand
TTCATACACTTAGCAAAGTCAACCTTCTCTAAGAAAGTTTGGTTACTGTTAGTCATTATTGGGAAAGGCAGCGCAAAATTTACGTAGACAGAATACGGTATTGTTCAATATATAAGATTTTCATTACTTTATGTCATGTAAGGAATATTTATTCATTATTATTGTTGCTGATTTAAATATTTCTCATTTAAAAGTTTTAGAGACCACTCATGAATGGCAGAGGCTAGGAACAGTGACATTCACCTATCAAGTAAGACATTGCCCTATAGACTAACCATATGTGTAATATTTAGAATAGTAATATTACGTGTTTAAAACAAATGACGTAATATGTCATGTTGGTTGGAAGAGCTGGCCGTGAGATTTGCTATGGTCAACTCAAATTGTGTACAGGATGTAAGATGCTAAGTTGTCATTCTTTCTTAGTGTCAACACATTGTATCTTCGTGTGAAAGTTTGTGACGTCACCGGATGCAGGTGTCTTCCGATTCCGTCACTTATCCAAATTAAAGCAAGTGTACGATTTTTGGGATATCAGTAATTTGTTCAGTTCATATCAAAACTTCACCAGAATTGGTCATGTGGACCAACACAGCTTCCTCCAGTGATGGAGATGTTTAACTCAGTTGTTATTCACAATAAAACTTAAAAACTACTAAAATGTGTTCAGTAAACCATTCAAATACATTTGAAAACAACTCATACTCAAATGTGTGCTTAAGACAGTAGCACACCAATAAATGGTGGCAGCGATTAAACTCAAAGACAGCGGTTAAACTCTAAGAATTAGAGAAATATCTTCAAGACTTCAAAATAAATAGCTGTAAAACCAGAGATATATCTTCAAGACTTCAACATAAAAGCTGTGAAACCAGAGAATGATCTTCAAGACTTCAAAATAAAACTATCTACAAGAATCTACAATTTTGACTAAGTCCAACGAAAATGCTAACACCAACATATGTTAGTATACAAATAGAATCTTCAATCAACATCCTAGGAAACCCAAGGACTGGCATTCAACTATTGCAAAACATATCCAGGAAGACCTACATTCTACAAGAAACTAGAACGAGACATCGCTAACAAAACATCAAGAGAGAGAGAGAGAGAGACGACTCGACTTCATATATAAGCTAAGTACAGAGATTTTGTATTCATTTCAGTTTGTGCAGTGAAGTGTAGTTATCACAAGTCGTTAGTCAATTATTACTGGGGTGAGTGAATTCCTAAACTTTGTTATAAGAAACTCCGAATTCTCATTTAGAATTTTTCTTTCTTTGTGCTAATTCCTTTTTCTTTCATAAACTCTTGGGGGGGAAATGTATTGGGATTAGTAACATTGTTGGGGGAATTTTATTATACATATGCGTTTACGCAGTGGGCGTCTGTACTCATATAGATATTTTGATAGGATTGAAAGGGGTCAAAGAGATAGAAAAAAAAAGAATACAGCAGTCATGGCTCCTCCTGTCAGCCCTACCCCTGGACCTAGTGGTGTAGGCCAGGCTAATCCTCCTCCAATTGTGACGCTTGTAAATGCCAGGTCAGCAATCCTTCCTTTTCAAGGCCGTGTCAACGGGTTCTTGCCACAAAATGTGGAGTCATGGATTTCATCCGTTGATGCCCATTTAAATGCCAAACAAATCGTAGATCCTTTTCTACAATTACAAGAAGCTAAAAGTTTTATAGATTTTTCTAAGGGGGATGCGAGTGCGTATTTAAGAGGTGTTTCATTTCAGGAAGCAGTTACTTGGGATGATTTCAAAGTTAGGTTACGCGCGATCTATGGGGGTGAGGAAGCTTTGGATGTAGTGTTAACGTTACGAAATACACTTAATCAAGCCACTATGAATCGGCTTAATGTTGTTGAGAGAGCAGCTCTCATAGCTGATAGGCTTAACGAATATCAGGACATTTTAGGTAATTCCACTTGGGTTACTAACGATAATATCTCCGTGAAAGATTTTTTACGATTAATGTATTTAACTTGCATGACACTTATGTTGCCTGAAGCTTTAGTGCGGTGCTTTGATAAGAAGTTAATGCCTGCAAGTACGGAATTGGATGTCTATAAACAGATAAAGAAGCACATGTCCAAGTGTCCAGATCTCGATCCCGTGTTAACTCAAGTTTTTGCTAAGAATGAAACAAAACCACAAACAGTGAACGTAATTAATAATCCAGTAGCGGGAGTGACGTGTTACAACTGCAAACGTCAAGGTCACATAAGCGCAGACTGTAGAACGAAATTTTGTTCAGTTCACAACACAGGATCACATTCTTATAGTCAATGTTACGCGCGTAAGACACAACAATATCCTAGAAATACACAGTCAATTCCACAGTCAGTTCCATATGGAAATAAAAAGAAAAATCCTCATTTTAACAATAAGAAGAAACAACAAAATGTCAATGCAGTTCAGAGTCCGAAACAAACAAACACTTCTTCAAATATCGCTGAGCCTGGGCCGTCAAACCAGACCTCGCAAAGTCAGCCTAATTTTCAGAATGTGCAGAGCAAAGCAAATACCACATAGTTAACTCTAGAGGGGAAGAGAGTGATGTTGGGTCAAGGTCATTTATGTCAACATCAATAGTATTGAATAATCAATTTAATGTTTTATCAGATAATTGTGAGACAATAGATTTTCCTATGAAACACACGGCCGAATTAAGTAAAACAGTGCATGCTCCCGTAGATTTGCAACGAATTCATACAATAATAAGCCAAAATGAGTTACGGCCAACCTTATATGCTGTAAATTTAGAACACAAATCCTTTATGTTATTTTTTGACTCTGGTAGTCCACGTAATATTATGGATTTGAAGACGCATCATTTGTTGTTTTCGAACTTTCCGATTGAAAAATCAGGAATCAGACTTTCAGGTATAGGAAATAATGAATTAAACGTCATAGGCATAACTCATATTCAGTTCAGAGTCGGTAATCGCACGTTTGCCGATACATTTGTTGTTGTGAAAAACATTAATATGTATCCAGCTGTAATTATAGGATACCCATCTATGGGAAATCAAAACATTATCTTAGCTCCTGCAAAGCACGGCGTGTATATCAAAGGGAAATTCTATAAGTCTTCTAATACTTTAAAGTCAGTTTTGGATAAAAAGGAGACGACAAATGTAACCGTAACGTACGTTGAAGAACCAATAACTTGTCTCACTAATAAAGAAATAATGTACGCGACCCAGCAGAATTCTCGTTCACCCGTAATATCATCTTGCACGCAATATATCGAACCAAACATACCTTCGAATTTAATAGTGCAAATAAAGAAAACACTACCGGGATCTGAAATATTAATCCTTTCCGATACTTTGAAAACCAACGGATTGTCTGTCACACAAGCTATTTATACAGTAGGCTCACATCAGCAATGTAATATCGAAGTCTGTAATCATTTAAATAACACTTTAGTAATTCACAAAAATCAACATATCTTGGATGTAGAAGTTTATAAACATCGTATTCTTACCGTTGCTGAAATCAATCACTCTCAATCAGTTGCGGATGAATCCCTTTTACGATCTATTAAAAATAAAATCAGTAAGGACATTCAAGACGAAGAAATTCAGCAGAAAATTTTTGAACTTTTAAATAAATATACAGATGTCTTTTCCACTACGGATGGATCCTTAGGAAAAACAGATGTGATCGAGCATCAAATAAGGTTAAAAGACAAACAGAAAATTATATATGTACCCTCGTACAGACTCCCTATGAAATTCCAGAATGAAATAAATGATGAAGTAGGTAAAATGTTAGAGGAAGGAGTCATTAGAAAATCAAATAGCCCTTATAATTTTCCTTTAATAGTTGTACCGAAAAAAGATCGAACATGGCGTATCTGCGTCGACTTTCGTCGTCTAAACGAGGAAACGATCCCTGATCGATTCCCAGTGCCATGTACTGACGATATTTTGTCTTTGTTAGGTCAGAATAAATATTTTACCAGTTTGGACTTACTTAAAGGCTTTCACCAGATATCATTAGAAGAAGATAGTATCCCATACACAGCCTTCAGCACAGCCAGGGGACATTATGAATTTTTACGGATGCCTTTTGGTTTACGTTGTGCTCCTATAACATTTACAAGAATGATTAACATAGTGTTTGGAGACTTGTTAGGGGATATATTGCATGCCTATATGGATGATCTTGTAATCTTTTCCAACACCTTAGAAGAACATCTACGTAAGTTAGAACTAGTACTACAGAGATTAAGACAACATAACTTAAGGGTAAAGATTAGTAAGTGTGAATTTTTCAAAACAGAATTGATATATTTGGGTTTCATGGTGTCAAGCCAAGGTCTTAAAGTAGTCCATGATAAGGTGTCGGCTATACGTAATTTTCCCATACCTACTAATGTCAAGGGAATACAGCAATTTCTGGGTTGTAGTGGATATTACAGGCGTTTTATACGCAACTATTCAATAATAGCCGCTCCTTTAACTGATCTTACGAAGAAGGGCGTAGATTTCATATGGTCTGAGCAACATCAACAGGCGTTTAATACTTTGAAAGATGAACTGTGTAGTTCTCCTATCTTAAAATTTCCTGACTTCGGTAAGGAATTCTTCATTGCAACAGACGCCTCAGACTTAGGAGTAGGAGGGGTATTGCTTCAGCAATATGATAAACAGTTTTTCCCGATAGCTTTCTATTCTCGAAAATTGAGAACTTCCGAAAGTAAGTATGCAGTAATAGACAAGGAAGGACTAGCTATTGTTAATTCGCTAGTGCATTTTAAGTTCATAATTTACGGTTATCCCGTTAAGGTTCTTACTGACCATAAACCACTAACAGAGTTCTTTAAAGGCTTCAATCACAGCCCTAAACGAACTCGGTGGCATTTAATCATTCAAGATTTTGGCGCAAGAATCGGGTATTTACCTGGGAAAGCAAATATCATTCCGGATGCATTATCACGCAACCCCGTGTCATCTTGTACGGAGTCTTTAGCTGAATTAATAGATATATCAACATCCATGCCTATTGTAAAAACAATATCTGAACAAGAAGATTTAGGCTGGAGTGCTGAATTGTTACAGACTGAGCAAAGAAAAGATCAGAAAATAGAAACAATTATAAATGCTTTGAAAGGCAATCATAAAGAAAAAGAATGTATAAAGTATAAGCAGCAGAATTATGTAATCAAAGATAATATTCTGCGTAGGACTGTGACAAGGAAAACCCGCAATACACCACATGTAACTAACGACCAGGTAGTAGTACCAAACTCACTTGTTTCCACTGTCCTGAATTGGTTGCATTCAAATCCATTACATGGACACCCTGGGTTCTCATTAATGTCACAGAAAGCCAAATCATTGTTTTATTGGCATACAATGCTTACAGATATAAAAAGACACATAGCTAATTGTCGCACATGTCAGGAAAACAAAGGGCATACGAAAACACCTGTTAGCTTAGGAGCTTATCCTGTTCCCAATCAACCCTTTGAAAGAATACATTTAGATTTGTTAACAGGATTTTACGAGTCAGACAGAGGAAATAAGCACCTCTTAGTGATTATAGATGCTTTAACTCGATATACAGAACTAATAGCGGTTAAAACTAAAACTGCGATTGAATGCGCTAGGAAGTTTTACGAGTGTTACATTTGTAAACATGGAATTCCACACATGATAATCTCAGACTCGGGTGGTGAATTTAATAATCACTTTCTTATCTCATTGTGTGAATTCCTAAACATAAAGAAGGTTAATACCATGATATATCACCCAGAGTCGAATGGGCTAGGGGAAAGAGCAAATAGGAAGATATTAAATATATTAAGGGTAACACTAGGGGGATCAGACCCCAACTGGGATATTGCAATACCGGCGGCACTGAGTACTCTGAATCATTCATATCATATATCAATTAAAATGTCACCGCATGAAGCATTGTATGGTACCCCAGTTAGAACACCTTTCCATGTATTAACGCCTACAACTAATCTATCAAATCCTTTAAAAGAATGTATAAATGCAAGTATAAGTCGATATGATATCCTTCGAAAGAATTTAGAAGAATCACAAATCATAATGAAAAGGAATCATGATAAAATAGCGAAACCAACTAAAACATATACCGTGGGTGATAACATCTATATTCAAATCAATGTCAGAAAAGGGCTCAACTATAAACTAACACCTAAGTTTGAAGGCCCATTTAACATTTTGGAAATATTAACGGCCAATAGGTTTAGAATTCAAAACGTAGCCCAACCCACGGATGAGAGAATAGTACCATTGTCTCACATAAGAAATTAAAAAGAAGTGAGGAAAAATTTTAATTTTTGTAACTAAAAAGTTTTCTTTTTAATACAGGAGTAATTACATATATTTTTTCTCGTTACAGGTTTCCAAGATGAATTTTTTGTTGTTGGGAGTGATATTGTTCGCTCAGACATTTTTTTCGTATGGGATGAGTTCTAAGACTAAGAATATATATTTTAAATATGGCAATATAGTTGAAAGACAAGAAGACATTTTTATTACATCAACCAACGTAATTGTCGAAGTGCATATGCAAGCAATTTTTCTTCAAGAGAATGATGTCACTAGCTTAAGAACCGCCATTTCAAGGTTTTCTGCATCATTGGATGAGTTGCATAGAAGACATTTTCATTTGACTACTAAGAGTTTGCTTGGATCAACATTAAAAGTTGCAGAGATGCTATCTGATGACTTAAAAAATAAGACTGGAGAGACAGGATCTTTGGCTTATGACCTTTTGATGTGGACTGTAGGACACGAACAAAAAGAAAGACGGAATCCGTTCATTTATGCTGCATTAAGCATCTTTGGGTCTGTTGCAAGTTTAGGTTTAGGACTTTCCAATCGTCTTAAAATTAGTAATCAAAATAAGAAAATTGAGTTCTTGACTCATAAAGATGAATTGATTATGTCAGAACTAAGGGATCAGTTAGCTTCAATCAATCAAATTATGGATTTGTTAAATGAACATTCAGATAATATCGTTCAAATTATGGAAGTACAGGATTTGTTAGCAACATTAACGTATTATGATTCAAAGATAGATCACATACATAACAGAATTGCACATTTCATTGAGAAATCCAAGGATTATGTAGAAGCTATCACGTTAGCAACTAAAGGTGTATTGTCGCCCCATTTGTTGCCTATACGTTACTTAAAATTAGTTCTGGAGAACACTAGGGATAAACTAGGCTATGTTCCTTTGTTAGACGAACATAGGTTAGAATTTTATTACAGCCTAATTACAGTAAACGTAGATAATAACAAGATTAGGATTACAATTCCCTTTGATTCTTCTGATGCCTGGCAATCTTACAGGATATCACCATTTCCGACTTTCATGACGAATCACTCAAATCCAGTAATATCCAGTTTGACAGGACACGTATTGATTTCCCCAGACAAGGAAACATATACGGTCATTAAAGACTTAAATCAATTAACTCACTGTTCAGACGCAATGGATAGAAAAATATGTACAGCTGACTCATTTGAATTCCGTAAAAACTTGATGGATTCATGCGAGTTAGGTATAGTGCTAGACGGTGCTCTCTCCCATACAAGTGAAAATTGTCTGGATAAGCTTTATCCCTTTGACAATAAAGAATTCAATTGCAGACTAAATAATGGCTCGTGGATACGATACGACAAGGACGGCTTCAATGTATCATGCCCTGACGGATCCACATCCTACAACCACATCTTCGTCGCAGCAGATGGCTGTATCGGGACTTCCCCGAATTCCATGGTGACTGGCCTACGGACAATCATCAGAGAACGTGCTTACTTCGCGAACTTCACGTGGACCTCTACAACGCCCGCACTTCCTCTCCCCTATAAAGGAAGTGTGGCGAAACGCTTAATGAAACTTACCGAAAAGGACCACCTGTCGCCGACTTACAAAGAGATTCTTCACCCTATATTACTAGCAGGTTTATTTGGAACGGCGTTAATTTTTATCGCCGTGAACATCCTTGTTTGGCGTAGGTTACGGCACAGCAAGCAGCTACAAAGGAACGAGTTGAATAGCCCTGACAATACCCCTTACTTGATCCAGTTCAAAGCTGTATGAGTGGCCACCTCATTCGCTAAGGGAGTAATTTGTCAGGATGATGTTTGTATGAAAAGCTGATTAGTACGCTAGTAATATGTAATTAAAGAAATTCTCTACATTTGCATTGTTAAAAATACATTTAAAATAACATTTAAAAAAATAAATAAAATAAAAAAGGATATAAATCATTTTTTTCTCTCGGCATCTAATAAAAATATATAAGCCGGAATGTTAAAAAAGAAAAGAGAAAAAAAAAAAAAAAAAAAAATATAAGATATATAACAGAATCTATGGGCATCTAATAAAATGTATCAGCCCTATATATAAATATATATATATATATATATATATATATATGTACGAAACCGTGGTACGTGTACGTACCAGGAATTCGTATTTGTGCACTAAAAATTGAGTATCTTGTTTCTGACAAAGGTAACAATTATTCTTTATCAAGTTACCGAATCATTTGTAAGTCAGAATTTGTTTTGTTTTTTGGTACCATGTAATCATTTGCTAGCAATGTACCATATATGTGATCTTGGTTTTATCATGCATTTTTCTTTTTGCTTTGGTAATATCTTTTTTGTATGCATTATTGTTATTAGTTTTGATGTGCCTATTTGGACATTCGTCCTCAGTTGGATATAGCTAGTTTTGGACAATGAATGATACGTATGTCCAGTCACACCTAATAACCATGTTTCGGCTTGTTGTTAAATTTTTGTAAAAAAAAAAATTGAGATAGCTGGCCGAGCTTATGTAATATTTAGAATAGTAATATTACATGTTTAAAACAAATGACGTAATATGTCATGTTGGTTGGAAGAGCTGGCCGTGAGATTTGCTATGGTCAACTCAAATTGTGTACAGGATGTAAGATGCTAAGTTGTCATTCTTTCTTAGTGTCAACACATTGTATCTTCGTGTGAAAGTTTGTGACGTCACCGGATGCAGGTGTCTTCCGATTCCGTCACTTATCCAAATTAAAGCAAGTGTACGATTTTTGGGATATCAGTAATTTGTTCAGTTCATATCAAAACTTCACCAGAATTGGTCATGTGGACCAACACAGCTTCCTCCAGTGATGGAGATGTTTAACTCAGTTGTTATTCACAATAAAACTTAAAAACTACTAAAATGTGTTCAGTAAACCATTCAAATACATTTGAAAACAACTCATACTCAAATGTGTGCTTAAGACAGTAGCACACCAATATATGTACATATCAGTGCCTAAGCCCGCTATCCACGCAAGTTAGGACCAAGAATGGCCAGGCAATGGTTGCTGATGACTCAGTAGATAGACCTAGAAGCTCCCCCAAACTCCCCATCCTTACCTCACAAGGATGGTGAGGAACTAACGAGTTTGAGCGGGACTTGAACCCCAGTCTGGCGATCACCAGGCAAGGACTTTACTAAAATGCCACCACAAACCTTATATTGACTTGATAGTTCATACCACACACATACATATACATAATACATAAAAATACTAATTAGAAAAAATAAAACTCATGCTTGAAAAGTGTTTGTTTTTCTGGTAAACATGATAGGGCTCTGCCTCAAATATGATGCGAATTCATTTGTAGATAATAGAAAGCAAAATAAGAATCTACATAGTTATTTACACACCAACAGTCAAGGCATATGCCCCTAACAAACTTTTTTTTTATTCTTTTTATCTTCCCAACTGCATTCGTTATACATGCATGCAAGTGATTCATATGTATTCTAAAAAACCTTTTATTATTCAGATTCTGTGTTTGGTCTATCTATTTCTCATTCTCTCTTTTGGCTTTAATCCTTTGGGTTCCTGGGTTTTACCTGTTCCTATCGCAAAAGTATATAAATATTCATACTATTCCAACGTGCAATTTTTTAGATTCCCAGAGGGTATAATTTGACAAGATAATTCCGACTCTTTCTATAATATTTTGATTTCCTTGTGAGGGGTAGATGGAGATGGTTTGGGCGTGCTCTTCTTAATCCCCAAGAGAGATTAGTCTGGCAAACGTTTAACTTGGCTCCAAAATGGACTAGAAGAGTTGGAGGACCCAGGCCTACAGAGCTGAGGACTATGAAGGGAAATCTGTTTAATACTTTTACCTAAGATCCCTTCAAATCAAAATGGACAACAGATAAAGCAATTTTCATGGAGAGAATACATTTCAATTATGCTTCTTTTTTTTGGGGGGGAGGGGGAATTCCACCAGAAAACGGAAATATGTTGAATACAAAATTTTACTGAAGATCCCTTCAAATCAAAATTGGTAACAGATAAAGCAATTTTCATGGAGATAATACATTTCTATTATATTATCTTTTTTATTGGGGAGGGGGGGGGGAGATTCCACCAGAAAACGGAAACAGACGAATCCACAGAAATATTTTTCTGAAATGTAAGATCATCGTTGAAGGAACTCCCCCCCCCCCCGGCCGAATATATTTCTTTCGTTCTTTTTTTTTATTCTACTAGAAAACGAAAACAGACAAAATCCCAGGAATATTTTTCTGAAATATAGGATCGTCGTCCAAATATATTTCTATTATGTTTTTTTTTTCTTTATTCAACCAGAAAACGAAAGCAGTCATAATCACAGAAATATTTTTCTGAAATATAGGATCATCGTCCAACGATTTTACTCCCCCACCCCCACACCCCACCCCTCCCTGCCCGCCCCCCTTTGGAAAACTGTTTGAAATGGACAACATTCTAACTCTCTCACAGTTATTCAAATTGGATTGTGTTTATAGCGGATCTAGTATTTATTGTCTTAACCTGTAATCGGATTGTGGTGGATCAAAAAAGCGATTGTGAAAACGAGTCTATCTTTATTTCTTTCTTGTAGGCTATCAACTTTTTTTTTTTTCATTTTTATCAACTCGTGATGAATCTCATTTTATTTTTGTCGTCTATTCTCTATTCTGAACTTTCTTGTTATTTCTTACTACTATTACTACTACTACTACTACTACTACTACTACTGCTACTACTACTGCTGCTGCTACTACTGCTGCTGCTGCTACTGCTTTTAGTAATAATAATAATAATAATAATAATAATAATAATAATAGTAATAATAATAATAATGACAGTAATATTAACAATGATAATAACAATGATACTACTACTACAACTACTACTACTACTACTACTACTACTACTAAAAGTAATAATAATAATAATAATGATAATAATAATAATAATAATAATAATAAGTAGATGAGATCATGGTGAGGGGTAGATGGAGATTGTTTAGGCATGCTCTTCGCACTCCCCAAGAGAAATTAGTTCACCAAACGTTTAACTGGGGTCCACAAGACACTAGAAGAGTTGGAAGATCAAGGCCTACATGGCTGAAGACTATGAAGCGGGAAGTAGGAGATGATGTGTGGAGAAGCATTGATTTAAAAGCTTAATAAAGACACATCTGGCGAAATCTAACCGAGACCCTTTTTGGTTCAATAGGTGATGATGATAAAGATGATGATTTTTTCCGTTCAGGAAAACAGAAAATTCTCTGTTGGAGCAATCGCTTGTATGTAAACTGGATTTATAACATATTGAGAGGGGCTATCGATGGGCTATAGAAAAGACTTGAAAAAATAAAATTATATGTTCGTTTTCATCTCGAAATGCATTCAAAATCCATTTCTTGAGACTTGGGAATAATATCACTCTTGGGTGTTGTGATTTTCTTTCCAGGTAAAGGTTCCTTAAAAACGACCTATTCACTTTATTAAAAAAAAAAAAAAAAAAAAAAAAAAAAAAAAAAAAAAAAGAAGAAAAGAAAATAAATTTCCATTGCTCTCCATAACCTCCTGGGTATAAGAATGTAACAGAAAATAATGTTGCCTATTAATGTAAATCGTTGCCCACATGTTTCTGGGACTAATGGAATACTATCATCTGGGTAAAGTGAAATATAAAAACGTTTTATGTTGTGAAACCATTTCTTATACTGTTGAAAATGTTCAGTATAAAAACGGGAGATGATATTACGATCACCAACCCGTAAAAGTTGATAATAAAGTAATGCTAAAATACGGTCGCCTTTTTGTGTCAATATGCGTAGGAGGAGATGATGATCACGTATTTTACTGAAATACGATTGAAAACAGTATATTTTTAGAGAGAATTTCAGATTAAAATTTGTTTTTTTAAACAGTGTACTAGTTACTTTTCATACCCTGTTTTGGAGATTATTTGCCATCCAACGATAGAAACTTTTTACATTCAACTTATGGTATCTACTTACATACCTCTTGGAACACACAAAAGTGACTCGATATTGGAAAGTACGTTACTGAGGTGTTTCTGAAATCCCTCTAATTCTTAATGAATATGATGATAACCCCAAAACACTTGATTATGTTAATCACAAACAAGGAAATAGTACTAAGAGGGAA
>NC_090750.1:55578704-55586204 GCF_036898095.1 Palaemon carinicauda | reverse complement strand
TTGGTAGTAATTCATTCAAATTACCCCTAATGAGTCAATATGGATAAATATCAACACAACATCGTGTTCAAATAGAAATAAATTTCTACCTCATACTTGGGATCGAACGCTAGCCCCTTCTAATGAAAGGCCAGGTCGAAACCAACCATGCCACGAGAGCCCAAAAGGAAATCTGAACCTGACACTAATCTAGCTGTCCGAGGATTTACCTGGTGAGACATCAGTCTCTTTACCAGCGAGTTTTACCCGATTTCCCCGGGCCACCACGTGACACAATTGGTAGTAATTCATTCAAATTACCCCTAATGAGTCAATATGGATAAATATCAACACAACATCGTGTTCAAATAGAAATAAATTTCTACCTCATACTTGGGATCGAACGCTAGCCCCTTCTAATGAAAGGCCAGGTCGAAACCAACCATGCCACGAGAGCCCAAAAGGAAATCTGAACCTGACACTAATCTAGCTGTCCGAGGATTTACCTGGTGAGACATCAGTCTCTTCACCAGCGAGTTTTACCCGATTTCCCCGGGCCACCACGTGACACAATTGGTAGTAATTCATTCAAATTACCCCTAATGAGTCAATATGGATAAATATCAACACAACATCGTGTTCAAATAGAAATAAATTTCTACCTCATACTTGGGATAGAACGCTAGCCCCTTCTAATGAAAGGCCAGGTCGCAACCAACCATGCCACTAGAGCCCAAAAGGAAATCTGAACCTGACACTAATCTAGCTGTCCGAGGATTTACCTGGTGAGACATCAGTCTCTTTACCAGCGAGTTTTACCCGATTTCCCCGGGCCACCACGTGACACAATTGGTAGTAATTCATTCAAATTACCCCCAATGAGTCAATATGGATAAATATCAACACAACATCGTGTTCAAATAGAAATAAATTTCTACCTCATACTTGGGATCGAACGCTAGCCCCTTCTAATGAAAGGCCAGGTCGAAACCAACCATGCCACGAGAGCCCAAAAGGAAATCTGAACCTGACACTAATCTAGCTGTCCGAGGATTTACCTGGTGAGACATCAGTCTCTTTACCAGCGCGTTTTACCCGATTTCCCCGGGCCACCACGTGACACAATTGGTAGTAATTCATTCAAATTACCCCTAATGAGTCAATATGGATAAATATCAACACAACATCGTGTTCAAATAGAAATAAATTTCTACCTCATACTTGGGATCGAACGCTAGCCCCTTCTAATGAAAGGCCAGGTCGAAACCAACCATGCCACGAGAGCCCAAAAGGAAATCTGAACCTGACACTAATCTAGCTGTCCGAGGATTTACCTGGTGAGACATCAGTCTCTTTACCAGCGAGTTTTACCCGATTTCCCCGGGCCACCACGTGACACAATTGGTAGTAATTCATTCAAATTACCCCTAATGAGTCAATATGGATAAATATCAACACGACATCGTGTTCAAATAGAAATAAATTTCTACCTCATACTTGGGATCGAACGCTAGCCCCTTCTAATGAAAGGCCAGGTCGAAACCAACCATGCCACGAGAGCCCAAAAGGAAATCTGAACCTGACACTAATCTAGCTGTCCGAGGATTTACCTGGTGAGACATCAGTCTCTTTACCAGCGAGTTTTACCCGATTTCCCCGGGCCACCACGTGACACAATTGGTAGTAATTCATTCAAATTACCCCTAATGAGTCAATATGGATAAATATCAACACAACATCGTGTTCAAATAGAAATAAATTTCTACCTCATACTTGGGATCGAACGCTAGCCCCTTCTAATGAAAGGCCAGGTCGAAACCAACCATGCCACGAGAGCCCAAAAGGAAATCTGAACCTGACACTAATCTAGCTGTCCGAGGATTTACCTGGTGAGACATCAGTCTCTTTACCAGCGAGTTTTACCCGATTTCCCCGGGCCACCACGTGACACAATTGGTAGTAATTCATTCAAATTACCCCTAATGAGTCAATATGGATAAATATCAACACAACATCGTGTTCAAATAGAAATAAATTTCTACCTCATACTTGGGATCGAACGCTAGCCCCTTCTAATGAAAGGCCAGGTCGAAACCAACCATGCCACGAGAGCCCAAAAGGAAATCTGAACCTGACACTAATCTAGCTGTCCGAGGATTTACCTGGTGAGACATCAGTCTCTTTACCAGCGAGTTTTACCCGATTTCCCCGGGCCACCACGTGACACAATTGGTAGTAATTCATTCAAATTACCCCTAATGAGTCAATATGGATAAATATCAACACAACATCGTGTTCAAATAGAAATAAATTTCTACCTCATACTTGGGATCGAACGCTAGCCCCTTCTAATGAAAGGCCAGGTCGAAACCAACCATGCCACGAGAGCCCAAAAGGAAATCTGAACCTGACACTAATCTAGCTGTCCGAGGATTTACCTGGTGAGACATCAGTCTCTTTACCAGCGAGTTTTACCCGATTTCCCCGGGCCACCACGTGACACAATTGGTAGTAATTCATTCAAATTACCCCTAATGAGTCAATATGGATAAATATCAACACAACATCGTGTTCAAATAGAAATAAATTTCTACCTCATACTTGGGATCGAACGCTAGCCCCTTCTAATGAAAGGCCAGGTCGAAACCAACCATGCCACGAGAGCCCAAAAGGAAATCTGAACCTGACACTAATCTAGCTGTCCGAGGATTTACCTGGTGAGACATCAGTCTCTTCACCAGCGAGTTTTACCCGATTTCCCCGGGCCACCACGTGACACAATTGGTAGTAATTCATTCAAATTACCCCTAATGAGTCAATATGGATAAATATCAACACAACATCGTGTTCAAATAGAAATAAATTTCTACCTCATACTTGGGATAGAACGCTAGCCCCTTCTAATGAAAGGCCAGGTCGCAACCAACCATGCCACTAGAGCCCAAAAGGAAATCTGAACCTGACACTAATCTAGCTGTCCGAGGATTTACCTGGTGAGACATCAGTCTCTTTACCAGCGAGTTTTACCCGATTTCCCCGGGCCACCACGTGACACAATTGGTAGTAATTCATTCAAATTACCCCCAATGAGTCAATATGGATAAATATCAACACAACATCGTGTTCAAATAGAAATAAATTTCTACCTCATACTTGGGATCGAACGCTAGCCCCTTCTAATGAAAGGCCAGGTCGAAACCAACCATGCCACGAGAGCCCAAAAGGAAATCTGAACCTGACACTAATCTAGCTGTCCGAGGATTTACCTGGTGAGACATCAGTCTCTTTACCAGCGCGTTTTACCCGATTTCCCCGGGCCACCACGTGACACAATTGGTAGTAATTCATTCAAATTACCCCTAATGAGTCAATATGGATAAATATCAACACAACATCGTGTTCAAATAGAAATAAATTTCTACCTCATACTTGGGATCGAACGCTAGCCCCTTCTAATGAAAGGCCAGGTCGAAACCAACCATGCCACGAGAGCCCAAAAGGAAATCTGAACCTGACACTAATCTAGCTGTCCGAGGATTTACCTGGTGAGACATCAGTCTCTTTACCAGCGAGTTTTACCCGATTTCCCCGGGCCACCACGTGACACAATTGGTAGTAATTCATTCAAATTACCCCTAATGAGTCAATATGGATAAATATCAACACAACATCGTGTTCAAATAGAAATAAATTTCTACCTCATACTTGGGATCGAACGCTAGCCCCTTCTAATGAAAGGCCAGGTCGAAACCAACCATGCCACGAGAGCCCAAAAGGAAATCTGAACCTGACACTAATCTAGCTGTCCGAGGATTTACCTGGTGAGACATCAGTCTCTTTACCAGCGAGTTTTACCCGATTTCCCCGGGCCACCACGTGACACAATTGGTAGTAATTCATTCAAATTACCCCTAATGAGTCAATATGGATAAATATCAACACAACATCGTGTTCAAATAGAAATAAATTTCTACCTCATACTTGGGATAGAACGCTAGCCCCTTCTAATGAAAGGCCAGGTCGCAACCAACCATGCCACTAGAGCCCAAAAGGAAATCTGAACCTGACACTAATCTAGCTGTCCGAGGATTTACCTGGTGAGACATCAGTCTCTTTACCAGCGAGTTTTACCCGATTTCCCCGGGCCACCACGTGACACAATTGGTAGTAATTCATTCAAATTACCCCCAATGAGTCAATATGGATAAATATCAACACAACATCGTGTTCAAATAGAAATAAATTTCTACCTCATACTTGGGATCGAACGCTAGCCCCTTCTAATGAAAGGCCAGGTCGAAACCAACCATGCCACGAGAGCCCAAAAGGAAATCTGAACCTGACACTAATCTAGCTGTCCGAGGATTTACCTGGTGAGACATCAGTCTCTTTACCAGCGCGTTTTACCCGATTTCCCCGGGCCACCACGTGACACAATTGGTAGTAATTCATTCAAATTACCCCTAATGAGTCAATATGGATAAATATCAACACAACATCGTGTTCAAATAGAAATAAATTTCTACCTCATACTTGGGATCGAACGCTAGCCCCTTCTAATGAAAGGCCAGGTCGAAACCAACCATGCCACGAGAGCCCAAAAGGAAATCTGAACCTGACACTAATCTAGCTGTCCGAGGATTTACCTGGTGAGACATCAGTCTCTTTACCAGCGAGTTTTACCCGATTTCCCCGGGCCACCACGTGACACAATTGGTAGTAATTCATTCAAATTACCCCTAATGAGTCAATATGGATAAATATCAACACAACATCGTGTTCAAATAGAAATAAATTTCTACCTCATACTTGGGATCGAACGCTAGCCCCTTCTAATGAAAGGCCAGGTCGAAACCAACCATGCCACGAGAGCCCAAAAGGAAATCTGAACCTGACACTAATCTAGCTGTCCGAGGATTTACCTGGTGAGACATCAGTCTCTTTACCAGCGAGTTTTACCCGATTTCCCCGGGCCACCACGTGACACAATTGGTAGTAATTCATTCAAATTACCCCTAATGAGTCAATATGGATAAATATCAACACAACATCGTGTTCAAATAGAAATAAATTTCTACCTCATACTTGGGATCGAACGCTAGCCCCTTCTAATGAAAGGCCAGGTCGAAACCAACCATGCCACGAGAGCCCAAAAGGAAATCTGAACCTGACACTAATCTAGCTGTCCGAGGATTTACCTGGTGAGACATCAGTCTCTTTACCAGCGAGTTTTACCCGATTTCCCCGGGCCACCACGTGACACAATTGGTAGTAATTCATTCAAATTACCCCTAATGAGTCAATATGGATAAATATCAACACAACATCGTGTTCAAATAGAAATAAATTTCTACCTCATACTTGGGATCGAACGCTAGCCCCTTCTAATGAAAGGCCAGGTCGAAACCAACCATGCCACGAGAGCCCAAAAGGAAATCTGAACCTGACACTAATCTAGCTGTCCGAGGATTTACCTGGTGAGACATCAGTCTCTTTACCAGCGAGTTTTACCCGATTTCCCCGGGCCACCACGTGACACAATTGGTAGTAATTCATTCAAATTACCCCTAATGAGTCAATATGGATAAATATCAACACAACATCGTGTTCAAATAGAAATAAATTTCTACCTCATACTTGGGATCGAACGCTAGCCCCTTCTAATGAAAGGCCAGGTCGAAACCAACCATGCCACGAGAGCCCAAAAGGAAATCTGAACCTGACACTAATCTAGCTGTCCGAGGATTTACCTGGTGAGACATCAGTCTCTTTACCAGCGAGTTTTACCCGATTTCCCCGGGCCACCACGTGACACAATTGGTAGTAATTCATTCAAATTACCCCTAATGAGTCAATATGGATAAATATCAACACAACATCGTGTTCAAATAGAAATAAATTTCTACCTCATACTTGGGATCGAACGCTAGCCCCTTCTAATGAAAGGCCAGGTCGAAACCAACCATGCCACGAGAGCCCAAAAGGAAATCTGAACCTGACACTAATCTAGCTGTCCGAGGATTTACCTGGTGAGACATCAGTCTCTTCACCAGCGAGTTTTACCCGATTTCCCCGGGCCACCACGTGACACAATTGGTAGTAATTCATTCAAATTACCCCTAATGAGTCAATATGGATAAATATCAACACAACATCGTGTTCAAATAGAAATAAATTTCTACCTCATACTTGGGATAGAACGCTAGCCCCTTCTAATGAAAGGCCAGGTCGCAACCAACCATGCCACTAGAGCCCAAAAGGAAATCTGAACCTGACACTAATCTAGCTGTCCGAGGATTTACCTGGTGAGACATCAGTCTCTTTACCAGCGAGTTTTACCCGATTTCCCCGGGCCACCACGTGACACAATTGGTAGTAATTCATTCAAATTACCCCCAATGAGTCAATATGGATAAATATCAACACAACATCGTGTTCAAATAGAAATAAATTTCTACCTCATACTTGGGATCGAACGCTAGCCCCTTCTAATGAAAGGCCAGGTCGAAACCAACCATGCCACGAGAGCCCAAAAGGAAATCTGAACCTGACACTAATCTAGCTGTCCGAGGATTTACCTGGTGAGACATCAGTCTCTTTACCAGCGCGTTTTACCCGATTTCCCCGGGCCACCACGTGACACAATTGGTAGTAATTCATTCAAATTACCCCTAATGAGTCAATATGGATAAATATCAACACAACATCGTGTTCAAATAGAAATAAATTTCTACCTCATACTTGGGATCGAACGCTAGCCCCTTCTAATGAAAGGCCAGGTCGAAACCAACCATGCCACGAGAGCCCAAAAGGAAATCTGAACCTGACACTAATCTAGCTGTCCGAGGATTTACCTGGTGAGACATCAGTCTCTTTACCAGCGAGTTTTACCCGATTTCCCCGGGCCACCACGTGACACAATTGGTAGTAATTCATTCAAATTACCCCTAATGAGTCAATATGGATAAATATCAACACAACATCGTGTTCAAATAGAAATAAATTTCTACCTCATACTTGGGATCGAACGCTAGCCCCTTCTAATGAAAGGCCAGGTCGAAACCAACCATGCCACGAGAGCCCAAAAGGAAATCTGAACCTGACACTAATCTAGCTGTCCGAGGATTTACCTGGTGAGACATCAGTCTCTTTACCAGCGAGTTTTACCCGATTTCCCCGGGCCACCACGTGACACAATTGGTAGTAATTCATTCAAATTACCCCTAATGAGTCAATATGGATAAATATCAACACAACATCGTGTTCAAATAGAAATAAATTTCTACCTCATACTTGGGATCGAACGCTAGCCCCTTCTAATGAAAGGCCAGGTCGAAACCAACCATGCCACGAGAGCCCAAAAGGAAATCTGAACCTGACACTAATCTAGCTGTCCGAGGATTTACCTGGTGAGACATCAGTCTTTTTACCAGCGAGTTTTACCCGATTTCCCCGGGCCACCACGTGACACAATTGGTAGTAATTCATTCAAATTACCCCTAATGAGTCAATATGGATAAA
>NC_090750.1:55571204-55573704 GCF_036898095.1 Palaemon carinicauda | reverse complement strand
ATAGTTTGTATCGTTAGATGGCAAATAATCTCCAAAACAGGGCATGAAAAGTAACTAGTACACTGTTTAAAAAAACAAATCGGAAATTCCCCATAAAAAATATACTGTTCTCAATCGTATTTCAGTAAAATACGTCATCATCATCATCTCCTCCTACGCCTATTGACGCAAAAGGCGACCGTAATTTAACATTACTTTATTATTAACTTTTACGGTTTTACGGGTTGGTGACCGTAATATCATCTACCGTTTTTATACTGAACATTTTCAACAGTGTAAGAAATGGTTTCTCAATATGAAACGCTTTTATGTTTCACTTTACACAGATGATAGCATTCCATTAGTCCCAGAAACATATGGTCAAGGATTTACATTAAATGCCAGCATTATTTTCTGTTACCTTCTACTTATACCCAGGAGGTTATGGAGAGCAACGGATTTTTTTTTTTTTTTTTTAATATAAAGTTAATAGGTCGTCTCGAAGGAACCTTTACCTGGAAAGAATATCACAACACCCAGGCGTGATATTTTACCCAAGTCTCAAGAAATGAATTTTGAATGCATTTCTAGGTAAAAACGAACATTTTATAGTTATATATTTTTCAAGTCTTTTCTATAGCCCATCGATAGCCTCTCACAATATGTTATAAATCCAGTTTATGAACAAGAGATTGTTCCAAGAGAGAGTTTTGGTTTTCCTGAACGGAAAAAATCATCATCATAATCATCATCTCCTCCTACGCCTATTGACGCAAAGGGCCTCGGTTAGATTTCGCCAGCCTTGTCTATATTAAACCTTTAAATCAATACTTCTCCACACATCATCTCCTACTTCACGCTTCATAGTCCTCAGCCATGTAGGCCTTGGTCTTCCAACTCTTCTCGTGTCTTATGGAGCCCAGTAAAACGTTTGGTGACCTAATTTCTCTTGGGGAGTGCAAAGAGCATGCCCAAATCATCTCCATCTACCCCTCACAATGATGTCATCCCCATAGGGCAGTTCTTCTTCTTCTTCTTCTTCTTATTATTATTATTATTATTTGAAGTAGTAGCAGTAACAGCAGCAGCAGTAGTAGTAGTAGTAGTAGTAGTAGCAGTAATAGTAGTAATAGTAGTAAAAAATAACAAGAAGGTTCAAAATAGAGAATAGACGACAAAAATAAAATGAGATTCATCACGAGTTGATAAAAATTAAAAATAAAAGTTGATAGCCTACTCGAAAAAAAATAAAGATAGACTCGTTTTCACAATCGCTTTTTGATTCACCACAATCCGATTACAGGTTAAGAAAATAAATACTAGATCCGCTATAAACACAATCCAATTTAAATAGCTGTGAGAGAGTTAGAATGTCGTCCCATTTCAAGCAGTTTTCCAAAGGGGGGCGGGCAGGGTGGGGTGGGGTGGGGTGGGGTGGGTGGGTTGTGGGGGTGGGGGTAAAATCGTTGGACGATGATCCTATATTTCAGAAAAATATTTCTGTGATTTTGTCTGTTTCCGTTTTATGGTTGAATAAAAAAAAAAAAAAAAAAAAAAAAAAAAAAAAAAAAAAAAAAAAAAAAAACATAATAGAAATATATTCGGGGCGTTTGACGATGATCCTATATTTCAGAAAAATATTTCTGTGATTTTGTCTGTTTTCGTTTTCTAGTAGAATAAAAAAAGAAAAATAATAGAAATATATTGCGGGGGGGGGGGGGGGGGCGGGTTCGTTGAACGATGATCCTATATTTCAGAAAAATATTCCTGGGATTTTGTCTGTTTCTGGTTTCTGGTTGGATAAAAAAAAAAAAAAAACAATAGAAATATATGGGGGGGGGGGAGTTCCTTGAACAATGATCCTACATTTCAGAAAAAATATTTCTGTGGTTTCGTCTCTTTCCGTTTTCTGGGGGAATCCCAACGCCCTCCCCCCCCAAAAAAAAAAAGAAAAACACAATTGAAATGTATTATCTCCCTGAAAATTGCTTTATCTGTCGTCAATTCTGATTTGAAGGGATCTTATGTAAAAGTATTGAACAGATTTCCCTTCATAGTCCTCAGCTATGTAAGCCTGGGTCCTCCAACTCTTCTAATCCCTTTTGGAGCCAAGTTAAACGTTTGCTGGACTAATCTCTCTTGGGGATTACGAAGAGCACGCCCAAACCATCTCCATCTACCCCTCAAAAGGAAATAATCAAAACATTATAGAAAGAGCCTGAATTATCATGTCAAATTATACCCGCTAGGAATCTAAAAAATTGCACGTTGGAATAGTATGAATATTTATATACTTTTGCGATAGGAACAGGTAAAACCCAGGAACGCAAAGGATTAAAGCCAAAAGAGAGAATGAGAAATAGATAGACCAAACACAGAATCTAAATAACAAAAGGTTTTCTGGAATACATATGAATCACTTGCATGCATGTATAACGAATGCAGTTGGAAAGATAAAAAGAATAAAAAAAAAGTTTGTTTGGGGCATATGCCTTGACTGTTGGTATGTAAATAACTATGT
>NC_090750.1:55563704-55566204 GCF_036898095.1 Palaemon carinicauda | reverse complement strand
TAATTACCTATTCAGGCTATAGTAAATATGGCCACGGGCTTTCTCTTGACTGTATAAAGTTGCAAGTCGTAAGACAAATGCAGTTTTGCAACCACGGGGGCAATTCCAAATCCTGTTAGCCATTCTTGACTGTTATGGGTTTCAGAGCCGATGGAAGAAGTTGAATGGGTGTCTGGTGGATGGGCGGGGCAAAATTTTGTCAAAAGGTGTTTACATTGCTTACGTAGTGAATGTTTTCGACTCTTGGCTCGTTATCACTGGCCATGGCGTCGGCTAGATCATTTTTACTCTATAGAAATTAAAACTATTGTGTTTAGGTTATTGATAATGCTGACAAAATTTGTGTGTGGTTGTAAAATATACATATGTCAACTTTCAGCTACATCCGATGCTTTGATAAGGAGCAAAGTCCAAAAAACCGTGTTACAGAGGCCCTGAATCTCATAGTAGTTTCGTGATACTTCTTCAGAGGACTGATTTATTTAGAGAGGTTTCTTTACATTTTATAGGGAAAGCAAACGTACAAACATACATATAGAGATTTAGAGAACAATGACACTCCCTTACCAGCTACCTGGGTTTGGGTCAAGTGGGCGGAGTCCCCAAGCTCATTGGACACCTGCCAAAAAGGGTCATTTTTAGTGGCGTGTAAATTTATTTATTTTTTTTTTTTTTTACTTTCAGTACAGTACAATGTAGAATTGAATGTATTATAAATAATTAACGTCGCTGTAAAATTAATATTTAGACCTAAGCTACCATTCATTAAAAGGTACAATTATTTTATATAGTACGCATAAGTATATTGGCTCTATATAGTGTTATGCTAGATATAAGTATTGATATATACATGATTATATGTTTATGATATCAATGTTGTATGTATATAAATGTATATATACATATGTATATGGGTATATGTATGTATGTGTATATATATGTATGTATATATATATATGTATGTGTATATATATGTATGTGTGTGTATATATGTATATATGTATATGTATGTGTTATGTATGTATATCTATATGTATATATGTGTATGTTTTGCTTATGTATTTATATAGATAAGGCTACCGTGTTTTCATATAAATTAACTGTACTGAAAGTAAAAAAAAAAAAAACAAGAATTTACCCGCCACTAGAAATGACCCTTTTTGGCAGGTGTCTAATGAGCTTGGGGACTCTGCCCACTTGACCCAAGCCCTGGTAGCTGGTAAGGGAGTGTCATTGTTCTCTAAATCTCTATATGTATGTTCGTACGTTTGCTTTCCCTATAGAATGTAACGAAACCTCTCTCAATAAATCAGTCCTCTGAAGAAGTATCAAGAAACTAGTCAGGACTTAAGCGTATATTTCGTATTTTCATTTTCCCTGTGGTTCTTCTGCATCTGAGCATCACGTTTTCCTGTGATTTTTACGCATATATATATATATATATATATATATATATATATATATATATATATATATATATATATATATATATATATATATATATGTGTGTGTGTGTGTGTGTGTGTGTGTGTATATATATATATCCATATATATCCAGACACTCGATCTTTATTATATAAGGGATATATCCTGATATCATTATATAGATATTACCCACTAAATATGTTAATTTCCTTTCCTTATAGACTATTGGCATCTGAATAAACATTTAATCTAGGCCTAATTTCAGAGAATTTAATCATAATTTTAATCGATTATATGAGAAGCTTGAATATATCCCCTTTAAGAGGCCATCAGTATGAGGGGAAACTGAGGGTTAGTCCCGAACTGATTGTCTCTGAATACCTTTCATTAAAAAAGAGTCTGCAGAAGATTGACGTCCTGAAATATATTGATAATTATAACTGACAACTTTCTATATCGAACTTTGTTCACAAATGGATTTAAGGTTATTATTTATACACGGAATATAACATCAAAGCCAAGAGAAAATATCAAATTTCAACGTAGCAACTATTCTTGAATAAAAAAAAAAAGAAACTTGAATTAAATCTACGGGAAAGGTACACCCTAATATAACACACTTTGCGTTGAAAAATTCTTTAAACTTGGTAATTCTCCCTATAGAACTAACAGATATGTTCTCAATAACATCTAGATCACCATGGTTACAGTAGTTGATGCAAAAACATCGATATATAATCAGAAACCTTAGGAATGATCTTCAGAAATCTCAATTTTATGATTGGCAAGATGTTACAGAAAGGGGAAATTTTTTTAAAAGTTACATGTTTTTGTGAATAATAAGATGTAAAATAAAGATAAATAATCTTTTAGAAAATATGTATTTTATGATTAATGAGAATTAAAAGAAAAGGGTAATATTTTATAAAAGTTATATAATGTTATTCGGTTCGTCAGTCTTTGTGTCTATGTATCTTTATTTATCTATTTAGCTATCCCTATTAAGATGGGAGAGAGAGAGAGAGAGAGAGAGAGAGAGAGAGAGAGAGAGAGAGAGAGAGAGAGGGGGGGGGCA
>NC_090750.1:55556204-55558704 GCF_036898095.1 Palaemon carinicauda | reverse complement strand
GGTCAGTGACAATTCTCTAGAAACTGACCATATATATATATATATATATATATATATATATATATATATATATATATATATATATATATATATATATATACATATGATTAGTGGCCAAGCCTCCTCTCCACCCATGCAATGACCAAGGAGGGCCGGGCAATGACTGCTGATGACTCAGCAGATATACCTATAGGCTCCTCAAAACCCCCTTCCTTAGCTGGCAACGTTGGTGAGGTTGCAGCAACCAAAGGAACTAACGATTCTGAGAGGAATTTGAACCCCAGTCTGCTGATCATCAGTCAGTAACGTTACCCCACCCTCTCCTTAGCTCGCAACGATGATGAGGTTGCAGGAACCAAAGGGACTAACGAATATGCGGGGGATTTGAACCACAGTCTGGTGATCACCAGTTAGCAATGTTACCCCACCTTATTCGTTAGCTCGTAACGATGGTGAGGTTGCAGCGACCATAGCAACTAACAAGTCTCAGCGGGATTCGAACCCCAGTTAGGAACGTTAACCCTCCCTTCCATCCTTAGCTCACAAGGAAGGATGAGGTTGCAGCAACCAAAGGAACTAACGATTCTGAGAGGAATTCGAACCCCAGTTTGGTGATCACCAGTCAGCAACGTTACCTCACCCGCTTCCTTAGCTTGCAACGATGATGAGGTTGTAGGAACCAAAGTGACTAACAAGTCAGAGCGGGATTCGAACCACAGTCTGGTGATCACCAGTCATCAACGTTACCCCACCCTCTGTCTTAGCTCGCAACAATGGTGAGGTTGCAGCGACCAAAGCAACTAACAAGTTTGAGTGGGATTCGAACCCCAGTTAGGAACGTTAACCCTCCCTTCCATCCTTAGCTCACAAGGAAGGATGAAGTTGCAGCGACCAAAGGAACTAACAATTCTGAGTAGGATTCGACCCACAGCCTTGCGATCACCAGCCAGGAACGTTACCGGCCCCCTTCATTAGCTTGCAACGATGGTGGGGTTGCAGGGACTAAAGGAACTAATGAGTCTGAGCGGTATTCGAACATCAGTCTTACAATCATCAGTCAGGAACGTTACCACACCCGCTTTCTTAGATGGCAACGATGGTGAGGTTGCAGCGACTAAATGAATTAATGAGTCTGACCGGGATTCGAACACAGTCTGGAGATCACGAGTCAGGAACGTTACCACATAGGCCACCGCAACCTTTTGCATATCAAGTAAAAGACCACTAAGTAGAACTCACAATACGACGTATACTCTTTCCAAAGAGATTTCCAAAATTACCAACTGGGAATAATGAGGAGTTAATGGTCAGCGTTACGAGATTGTTTTTGAAATGTCAATCTACTGGATGATCACGCCATTAGCATGAACCCGTGAAAGTGAGAGATAATGATATGGCGAATGAGCGATAATCATTTGTTACCGCTCATTGCTGAAGTCATTTGCTAGGAAACGAGACATTGACAATGTCATGACGTTCAATATTATCTGAAATGGTATTTATACTTGAATTAGTTCATTGGTGGAATTGCACTTAGATTATCATTTGTATGGATTGCTGTATACAAATCGTTTAAATGAAAAATATAAAGGAATAATGAAATTTACCGTTCATTTTTTCATGAAACGAAAATATTTTATCATATTTTTTAGTGCTAAGTTTTATGTTAAACAGCAGTTGGAATAATGTAATTTAGTATAATTGATGAAGATTTGTTTTTCAATGGTAGATGAATACCTCTGACATATTGGCAAAAAAAAAAAAAGTTAATTCTATAAATTTATCATACAATAGATATTCGAAATGCTACGTGTTATGTTATGCAGCAGTGGAAATAATGGAATTTTAGTATTATAGATGATAAAATCTATGTTTTTTTAATGCTAGATGAATACTCTTGACATATTGCCACCCCCACCCCCCCCCCAAAAAAAAAAATGATAATTCGGTATATTTATCATACCATGGATATTCGAAATGCTAAGTTTTATATGGAATCTTAGTATAATAAGTGAAAACAAAATTTTCTAAGTAAAAAAAATATCTTGTATTCAAGTCTAAGAGTATTTTAATCACAATGTTTGAATAAAAAAATAACTCGGAAAGAATGAAGGTAGAGGAGAACTGAAATATACATAAGAAAAAAAAATATACTATAATATTAGAAAATATATCATATTGAAGTCTAAGAGTATTTTAATCACAGTGTTTGAATAAAAAAATAACTCGGAAAGAATGAAGGTAGAAGAGAACTGAAATATACATAAGAAAAAAATATACTATAATATTAAAAACTATATTATATTGAAGTCTAAGAGTATTTCAATCAGTGTTTGAAATAACTCGGAAAGTATGAACTTACAGGAGAACTAAAATGTATGTAAGAAAAATGAAATTAAAAACAATAATCCCCAGAGTGTTTGAATAAAGAAATAACTCGGGAAAAAGGAACTTACAGGAGAACTAAAATGTATATAAGAAAAATGAAATTAAAAACAAT
>NC_090750.1:55531204-55551204 GCF_036898095.1 Palaemon carinicauda | reverse complement strand
ATAATCAATTAATAAAAATATTATCATAAATATATTTATGAATAATAAATAAAAATATTATTATCATTAGATTTCTGAATAGCCAAATAAACATGTCATCATAAATATATTTATGAATAACAAAATAAAGATATCATAATAATTATATTTTCGCATAACCAAATAAAAAGATCATCATAATTATATTTCTGAATAACTAAATATAAAATATCATTATAAATATTTTTATGAATAACAAAATAAAAATACCATAATAATCATATTTCTGCATAACCAAATAAAAACATCATCATAATTACATTTCTTAATAATAAAATAAGTAAATAATCGAGCACACTGAAACGTAATTGATAATGGCGAATAATACTAAAATCCTGACATTATTCAAATTAATAAATCGAGAGATTTATCAAGACACCTGTCTCTTCAAGAAGAGATTTTAATGAAAAAACTTACTTTTTAAAGCAAAAGTAAACAGATTCAGATGTAATTGTTACAATTACTTATGGTACGAAAATAGTAATGTCTAATACTGACTTATCTAGATAAAATTGGCTTCTAGTTAATTACTCACGTACGCGACCCGTCAAAAATGATGGCTAAATATCTAGATAGATATGCACACACATACGTACACACATAGATTAGACCCTACCCCCTCTCTCCCCCTACCCGAGGGACTTGACAGGAAATATATACAGTACATATATATATATATATATATATATATATATATATATATATATATATATATATATATATATATATATATATATATATATATATATATGAGAGAGAGAGAGAGAGAGAGAGAGAGAGAGAGAGAGAGAGAGAGAGAGAGAGAGAGAGAGAGAGAGAGAGAGGGAGAGAGAGGGGGGGGATTTTGGTGGGAAATTTGTGTAATCGAAGGATTAAATCTTTTCTCTATTTTATATTTGTTTTTTGTAGATCCACAGGAGCCGTTTTAGGTGGATTTATGCCTTTTTGAAATCCATTATCGAGAGGTGACAGTGGTTGGACACCAACCATTTATTAGTGTGCTACTGTTATTAACACACATTGAGTATGTGTTGTTTGAGATGTTGCGTCTTGAAATAAAGTCCAGCATTGTAACTTTAAAATGGTTTATTCTCTAAAAACAACAGTGTTAAACATATCCATCACAGGAGTGTAGCTGGTTTGGTCGGATGACCAATTCAGGTGAAGTATAGATATGAACTGCCTAAATTATCAATATCACAGATATCGTATGTTTAGTTGTCTCAGCATTTAAACACAATATGTAAACTTTACATTCGTCTAGGAAGACACCTGCATCCGGTGACGACACAATCTTTCACACGGTATGCATTTGTGTTAATGCTTCAGAAAAATGTTACATTGCTGAGGGATGCAAAATACATCCTGTTATGATTTTATCTGACTACAGCAAATCTCAAGCTAGCATCTTCATCCACAATGACATATTACGTCATGTGTTTTAAACATGTAATAACTAACTATTACATTAGCTCGGCCAGCTATCTCAATTTTTTTTTTTTTTAAATTTAACAACACGCCAAAATATGTATACTAGGTGTGACTGGACATACCTACTATTCTTTGTCTAACTTTAGCCATAAGCAAATTAGGACGAATGTCCAAATAGGCACATAAAAAAAAAATAATAACAATAATGCATATAAAAAGATATTACCAAAGCAAAGAAAAAAATGCATGATAAATACAGATCACATATATGGTACATTGCTAGCAAATGATTATATGGTTCCAAAAAAAAAATACTGATATACATATGATTCGGTAACTTGTTAAAGAATAATTGTTACCTTTGTCAGAAACATAGATTAACACAATACGGTAACTAACAAAAATATTTGTTACCTTGGTAAAGATTCAATTTTAGTGCACAAACACGAATTCCTGGTACGTACACGTAACACGGTTTCGTACATATATATATATATATATATATATATATATATATATATATATATATATATATATATATATATATATATATATATATATATATATATATATATATATATATATATATATATATATAGGGCTGATATATTTTATTAGATGGCCATAGATTCTGTTATTTTTATTTTTTTTTCTCTTTTCTTTTAACATTCCAGTTTTTATATTTTATTAGATGCCGAGAGAAAAAATGATTTATATATTTTTTTGAAATGTTTTTTAAATGTATTTTTAACAATGCAAATGTTCAATAATTTCTTCAATTACATATTACTAGCGTACTAACTGCTTTTCGTACACACACTATTTCCAGAGCATTTTACTCCTTTAGCGAATGAGGTGGCCACTTCAAACGGCTTTAAACTGAATTAAATAAGGAGTTTTGTCTGGACATGGCAAAACATTCTGTTTTAGCTGCCAACTGTTCCGTAACCTACTCCAAACAAGGATGTTCACGGCGCTAAATATCATCACCGTCACACTTAATCCTGCTAGTAGTATGGGGTGAAGAAATTCCTTATAAGTCAGTGACAGGTAGTCCATCTCGGCCAATTTCATCAACCGCTTGGCTACCTGTTTGTTGTATGGGAGAGGTAGTGCTAGCATTGTAGACGTCCACGTGAAGTTCGCGAAGTAGGCTCGTTCTCTGATGATAGTCCTTACCCGGGTCACCATGGAATTGGGGGAAGTCCTGATACAACCATCTGCTGCAACAAAGATGTTTGCAAAGGACGTGGATCCGTCCGGGCGTGATACATTGAAGCCGTCCTTGTCGTATCGTATCCACGAGCCATTGTTCAGTCTGCAATTGAATTCATTATTGTCAAAGGGATAAAGCTTATCCAGACAATTTTCACTTGTATGGGAGAGAGCACCGTCTAGCACTATACCTAACTCGCATGAATCCATTAAGTTTTTATGGCATTCAAGTGAGTCAGCTGTACATATATTTCTATCCATTGCGTCTGAACAGTGAGTTAATTGATTGAGGTCTTTAATGACCGTATATGTTTCATTGTCTGGGGGAAATCAATACGTGTCCTGTCAAACTGGATATTACTGGATTTGAGTGATTCTTCATGAAAGTTGGAAATGGTGATATCCTGTAAGATTGCCAGGCATCAGAAGAATCAAAGGGAATTGTAATCCTAATCTTGTTATTTTCAACGCTTACTGTAATTAGGCTGTAATAAAATTCTAACCTACGTTCACCTAACAAAGGAACATAGCCTAGTTTATCCCTTCCGTTCTCCAGAACTAACTTTAAGTAATTTATAGGCAACAAATGGGGCGACAGTACACCTTTAGTTGCTAACGTGATAGCTTCTACATAATCTTTGGATTTCTCAATGAAATGTGCAATTCTGTTATGTATGTGATCTATCTTTGAATCATAATACGTTAACGTTGCCAACAAATCCTGTACTTCCATAATCTGACTGATATTACTGGAATGTTCATTTACTAAATCCATAATTTGATTGATTGAAGCTAACTGATTCCTTAGTTCTGACATAATCAATTCATCTTCATGAGTCAAGAACTCAATTTTCATATTTTGATTACTAATCTTAAGACGATTGGAAATTCCTAAACCTAAACTTGCAATAGACCCAAAGATGTTTAATGCAGCAAAAATAAACGGATTTCGTCTTTCTTTATGTTCGTGTCCTACAGTCCACATCAAAAGGTCACGCGCCAAAGATTCTGTTTCGTAAGTCTTATTTTGCAAGTCATCAGATAGCATCTCTGCAACTTTTAGTGTCGATCCAAGCGAACTCTCTGTAGTTAAATGAAAATGTCTTCTATGCAACTCATCTAATGAGACAGCAAACCTTGAGATGGCGCTTTTTAAGCTAGTGACATCATTCTCTGGAAGAAAAATTGCTCGCATATGCACTTCTACAACTACGTTGCTTGATGTAATAAAAACGTCTTCTTGTCTTTCAACTATAGTGCCATATTTAAAATCTATACTTTTAGTTTTAGAGCTCGTCCCACACGAAAAAAATGTCTGAGCGAACAATATCACTCCCAACAACAAAAAATTCATCTTGGAAACCTGTAACGAGAAAAATATATGTAATTACTCCTGTATTAAGAAAAAAACTTTTAATCACACGAATAAAAATTTATCCCTCACTTCTTTCCCTCTCTTTTTTTTTTTAATTTCTTATGTGAGCCAATGGTACTATTCTCTCATCCGTGGGTTGTGATACGTTTTGAACTCTAAACCTATTGGCCGTTAATGTTTCCAAAATGTTAAATGGGCATTCAAACTTAGGTGTTAGTTTATAATTGAGTCCTTTACGTACATTTATCTGTATATATACATTATCACCCACGGTATATGTTTTAGTTGGCTTAGCTATTTTATCATGATTTCTTTTCATTATGATTTGTGATTCTTCTAAATTCTTTCGAAGGATATCATATCGACTTTTGCTTCCATTTATACATTCTTTTAAAGGATTTGATAGATTAGTTGTAGGCGTTAATACATGGAAAGGCGTTCTAACTCGGGTATCATACAATGCTTCATGCGGTGACATTTTAATTGATATATGATATGAATGATTCAGAGTACTCAGTGCCGCAGGTATTGCAATATCCCAGTTGGGGTCTGATCCCCCTAGTGTTACTCTTAATATATTTAAAACCTTTCTATTTGCTCTTTCCACTAGCCCATTCGACTCTGGGTGATATATCATGGTATTTATTTTCTTTATGCTAAGGAATTCACACAATGAGGTAAGAAAGTGATTATTAAATTCACCACCCGAATCTGAAATTATCATGTGTGGAATTCCATGTTTACAAATGTAACACTCGTAAAACTTCCTAGCGCATTCAATCGCAGTTTTAGTTTTAAGCGCTATTAGTTCTGTATATCGAGTTAAAGCATCTATAATTACTAAGAGGTGCTTATTTCCTCTGTCTGACTCGTAAAATCCTGTTAACAAATCTAAATGTATTCTTTCAAATGGTTGATTGGGCACGGGATAAGCCCCTAGGTTGACAGGTGTTTTCGTATGCCCTTTGTTTTCCTGACATGTGCGACAATTAGCTATGTGTCTTTTTATATCTGTAAGCATCGTATGCCAATAAAACAATGATTTGGCTTTCTGTGACATTAATGAGAACCCCGGGTGTCCATGTAATGGATTTGCATGCAACCAATTCAGGACAGTGGAAATAAGTGAGATTGGTACTACTACCTGGTCGTTAGTTACATGTGGTGTATTGCGGGTTTTCCTTGTCAAAGTCCTACACAGAATATTATCTTTGATTATATAATTCTGCTGCTTATACTTTATATATCCCTTTTCCTTATGATTGCCTTTCAAAGCATTTATAATTATTTCTATTTTCTGATCTTTTCTTTGCTCGGTCTGTAATAATTCAGCGCTCCAGCCTAAATCTTCTTGTTCAGATATCGTTTTAACAATAGGCATGGATGCTGATATATCTATTAGTTCAGCTAAAGGCTCCGTACATGATGACACGGGGTTGCGTGATAATGCATCCGCAATGATATTTGCTTTCCCAGGTAAATACCCGATTCTCGCGCCAAAATCTTGAATGATCAAATGCCACCAAGTCCGTTTAGGGCTGTGGTTGAAGCCTTTAAAGAACTCGGTTTGTGGTTTATAGTCAGTAAGACCCTTAACGGGATTACCGTAAATTATGAACTTAAAGTGCACTAGTGAATTAACAATAGCTAGACCTTCCTTGTCTATTACTGCATATTTACTTTCGGAAGTTCTCAATTTTCGAGAATAAAAAGATATTGGGAAAAATTGTTTATCATATTGCTGAAGCAATACCCGTCCTACTCCTAAGTCTGAGGCGTCGGTTGCAATGAAGAATTCCTTACCGAAGTCAGGAAATTTTAAGATAGGAGAACTACACAGTTCATCTTTCAAGGTATTAAACGCCTATTGATGATGCTCAGACCATATGAAATCTACACCCTTCTTCGTAAGATCAGTTAAAGGAGCGGCTATTATTGAATAGTTGCGTATAAAACGCCTGTAATATCAACTACAACCCAGAAATTGCTGTATTCCCTTGACATTAGTAGGTATGGGAAAATTACGTATAGCCGACACCTTATCATGGACTACTTTAAGACCTTGGCTTGACACCATGAAACCCAAATATATTAATTCTGTTTTGAAAAATTCACACTTACTAATCTTTACCCTTAAGTTATGTTGTCTTAATCTCTGTAGTACTAGTTCTAACTTACGTAGATGTTCTTCTAAGGTGTTGGAAAAGATTACAAGATCGTCCATATAGACATGCAATATATCCCCTAACAAGTCTCCAAACACTATGTTAATCATTCTTGTAAATGTTATAGGAGCACAACGTAAACCAAAAGGCATCCGTAAAAATTCATAATGTCCCCTGGCTGTGCTGAAGGCTGTGTATGGGATACTATCTTCTTCTAATGATATCTGGTGAAAGCCTTTAAGTAAGTCCAAACTGGTAAAATATATATTCTGACCTAACAAAGACAAAATATCGTCAGTACAAAGCACTGGGAATCGATCAGGGATCGTCTCCTCGTTTAGACGACGGAAGTCTACGCAGATACGCCATGTTCGATCTTTTTTCGGTACAACTATTTATGGAAAATTATAAGGGCTGTTTGATCTGCTAATGACTCCTTCTTCTAGCATTTTACCTACTTCATCATTTATTTCATTCTGGAATTTCATAGGGAGTCTGTACGAGGGTACATAGATATTTTTCTGCTTGTCCTTTAACCTTATTTGATGCTCGATCACATCTGTTTTTTCTAAAGATCCATCCGTAGTGGAAAAACCATCATGATATTTAGTTAAAAGTCCAAAAATTTTCTGTTGAATCTCTTCGTCTTGAATGTCTTTATTGATTTTATTTTTAATAGATTGCAAAAGGGATTCATCCGCAACTGATTGAGAGTGATTGATTTCAGCAACGGTAAGAATACGATGTTTATAAACTTCTACATCCAAGATATGTTGATTTTTGTGAATTACTAAAGTGTTATTTAAATGATTACAGACTTCAATATTACATTGTTGATGTGAGCCTACTGTATAAATACCTTGTGTGACAGACAATCCGTTAGTTTTCAAAGTGTCGGAAAGGATTAATATTTCAGATCCCGGTAATGTTTTCTTTATTTGCACTATTAAATTCGAAGGTACGTTTGGCTCGATAGATTGCGTGCAAGATGATGTTACGGGTGAACGAGAATTTTGCTGGGTCGCGTATATTATTTCTTTATTAGTGAGACAAGTTATTGGTTCTTCAACGTACGTTACGGTTACATTTGTCGTCTCCTTTTTATCCAAAACTGATTTTAAGATATTAAAAGACTTATAGAATTTCCCTTTGATATACACGCCGTGCTTGGCAGGGGCTAAGATAATGTTTCGATTTCCCATAGATGGGTATCCTATAATTACAGCTGGATACATATCAATGTTTTGTACAACAACCAATGTATCGGCAAACGTGCGTTTACCGACTTTGAATTGAACATGAGTTATGCCTATTACATTTAATTCATTATTTCCTATACCCGAGAGTCTAACTCAGGATTTTTCTATCGGAAAGTTCGAAAACAACAAATGATGTGTCCTCAAATCCATGATATTACGTGGACTACCAGAGTCAAAAAATAACGTAAAGGATTTGTGTTCTAAATTTACAGCATATAAGGTTGGTCGTAACTCATTTTGGCTTATTATTGTATGAATTCGTTGCAAATCTACGGGAGCATGCACTGTTTTACTTAATTCGGCCGTGTGTTTCATAGGAAAATCTATTGCCTCACAATGATCTGATAAAGCATTTAATTGATTATTCAATACTATTGATGTTGACATGAATGACCTTGACCCAACATCACTCTCTTCCCCACTGGAGTTAATTATGTGGTATTTCATTGCTCTGCACATTCTGAAAATTAGTCTGACCTTGCAAGGTCTGGTTTGACGACCCAGGCTCAGCGATATTCGAAGAAGTGTTTGTTTGTTTCGGACTCTGAACTACATTGACATTTGGTTGTTTCTTCTTATTGTTAAAATGAGGATTTTTCTTTTTATTTCCATATGGAACTGACTGTGGAATTGACTGTGTATTTCTGGGATTCTGTTGTGTCTTATGCGAGTAACATTGACTGTATGAATGAGTCGAACTATTATGTATCGAACAGAATTTCGTTCTGCAGTCCGCGATTAAGTGACCTTGACGTTTGCAATTATAACACATCATTCCCGCTACTTGACTATTATTAACTACGTTCACTGTTTGTGGCTTTGTTTCATTCTTTGCAAAAACTTGAGTTAACACGGGATCGAGATCTGGACACTTAGCCATGTGTTTTTTTATCTGTTTATATACATCCAATTCCGTACTTGCAGGCGTTAACTTTTTATCAAAACACCGCACTAAAGCTTCAGGCAACATAAGTGTCATGCAAGTTAAATACATTAATCGTAAAAAATCTTTAACGGAGATGTTATCTCTAGTACCCCGAGTGAAATTACCTAAAATATCCTGATATTCATTAAGCCTATCAGCTATGAGAGCTGCTCTCTCAATAACATTAAGCCGATTCATAGTGGCTTGATTAAGTGTATTTCTTAACGTTAATACTACATCCAAGGCTTCTTCACCCCCATAGACCGCGCGTAACCTAACTTTGAAATCATCCCAGGTAACTGCTTCTTGAAATGAAACACCTTTTAAATGCGCACTCGCATCCCCCTTAGAAAAATCTATAAAACTTTTAGCTTCTTGTAATTGTACAAAAGGGTCTACGATTTGTTTAGCATTTAAATGGGCATCGACGGATGAAATCCATGACTCCACATTTTGAGGCAAGAACCCATTAACCCGACCCTTGAAAAGGAAGGATTGCAGACCTGGCATTTACAAGCATCACAATCAGGAGAGGATTAACCCTGGATAGGTACGCTCCTCGGACACCCCTTTAAGGGTATACTCGGACGCGAACGACCCCGACGCCAAAAAAAATTCTTGAAAAATCAGTTTTTGCAGTAACCTCCTTTTTTCCTTTGCCAAAAAAAACTTCAATGAATGCTTAAAACAACTGTAAAGATAAATACTACTCATCTGCAGAAAAACTATTTATTATAAATATTTTAAAAAATTAAGTAGAAAAAAAAGACCTGACATAAAAATTCATAAAAAAAAGTTTATACATATATACACAAATCCTTTTAGAAATTGATTCTTGAATGTTTAGGACACATCTTGATGTATTTTGGATGAAGTCAGACCCATGGAGGTGAAGATCTGAAATGAGAAAAAAAGGGTAACTTTTTTTAGGCCAAAAAAATTTGTCCAAATTTCATGAATTTTTTTGGGTACCCAAATGAAATAGGAAGTGGCTAATTTTTTTAGGGAATAAACATATGTTATCCTAAAATAGAAATATGTAAAAAAATCTTCATTATTTTGTAAATTACATTTATATCAGGGGCCATATCTAAAGGTAATTTTTTGAGTACTTAGAAATTTCGTAAAAAAATACATATATTTAATATATAATATGATATTTATGCAGGTAAAAATATACCAAAATATCACAAATTCTATAGGGAACAAGAATATATATAGATAGGGCAGCTTACGCTTCGGATATGTCCACAAAATGGCCGCCAACCACACTGACTCAGACTCCCTAATCTGCCACTTGAAATGTAGGAAGGGTATGTCAATTTCAAGGTGTTATTTACTAATCTAATTATTATTGGATATGCATAAAAATTGTATGGTGGGTTGCTGGATAATTGTCGATTATTTTACGACTATAAAATTAAAATTCTGACCCAAAAAATTTTTTTTGAAGGGAAATAAAATCGAAAAAAAAATGTAAAACAATATAATATTTTAGCTAAAAAAATTTGATGATATTCAATCAAAAAAAAAGTAAACAAAATTTTCCGACAAATAAACATCTAGAGGAATCATTACTCTGTGATAGTTCCTTAGTACGTAGTAATTTTGAAAGAATTGGGGAAAAACGAAAAAATGGCAATCACCGGAAAATCGAACACATACCTATATATACGCCATATCTGGCTAAAAAAAAGATAGGCATGGGTAGCCAGATCATCTAGAAACACTTTCCAACACTATAAAAATATAAGTTTTGCGACACTACTTGCCAATTCCTTACGGTAACATGACTAAGCGAAAAAATGCAAAACAAATAAAAAGGGGCACTCGCGGAAAAATGGCTAACATTCTAATATACGGCATTTCAGAAAAAAAAATTCAGCCGCGTGCTAGGCAAACCATCAAGGCACATTTTCCGACAAATAAACATCTAAATGAATCATTACTCTGTGATAGTTCCTTAGTACGTAGTAATTTTGAAAGAAATGGGAAAAAACGAAAAAATGGCAATCACAGGAAAATCGAACACATACCTATAAATACGCCATATCTGGCTAAAAAAAAAAGATAGGCATTGGTAGCCAGATCATCTAGAAACACTTTCCAACACTATAAAATTATAAGTTTTGCGACACTACTTGCCAATTCCTTACGGTAACATGACTAAGCAAAAAAATGCAAAACAAATAAAAAGGGGCACTCGTGGAAAAATGGCCATTCTAATATACGGCATTTCAGAAAAAAAAAATTTCAGCCACGTGCTAGGCAAACCATCAAGGCACATTTTCCGACAAATAAACATATAAATGAATCATTACTCTGTGATAGTTCCTTAGTACGTAGTAATTTTGAAAGAAATGGGAAAAAACGAAAAAATGGCAATCACAGGAAAATCGAACACATACTTATATATACGCCATATCTGGCTAAAAAAAAAATAGGCATGGGTAGCCAGATCATCTAGAAACACTTTCCAACACTATAAAAATATAAGTTTTGCGACACTACTTGCCAATTCCTTACGGTAACATGACTAAGCCAAAAAATGCAAAACAAATAAAAAGGGGCACTCGCGGAAAAATGCCCAACATTCTAATATACGGCATCTCAGATAAAAAAAAAAGACATGCACGTGTTAGCCCAACCATCAAGGCACACTTTCTAACACATAAACATGAAAAAAAAATCAATAATATACGGCAATTCCTTACTACGTAGTAAATTTTTACAAATATTGAAAAAAAAACAGAAATTGGCAACCGCAGTTAAATACCCAATATACCAATAACTACGTCGTATCTGACAAAAACAAAATCACGCATGGGTAGCCAGATCATCTAGACACACTTTCCAACACTAAAAAAGCAAAAGTTTTACGACACTATTTCGCAATATCTTACGGAAAAATGACTTGGCAAAAAAATGAAAAAAAATGAAAATGGGGTACTCGCGGTAAAATGCCCGACATTCTAATATACGGCATCTCAGATAAAAAAAAAGACATGCACCTGTTAGCCCAACCATCAAGGCACACTTTCTAACACATAAACATGAAAAAAAAATGAATAATATACGGCAATTCCTTACTACGTAGTAATTTTTACAAATATTGAAAAAAAACAGAAATTGGTAACCGCAGTTAAATACCCAATATACCAATAACTACGTCGTATCTGACAAAAACAAAGTCATGCATGGGTAGCCAGATCATCTAGACACACTTTCCAACACTAAACAAGCAAAAGTTTTACGACACTATTTGGCAATATCTTACGGAAAAATTACTTGGCAAAAAAATGAAAAAAATTAAAAAGGGGCACTCGCGGTAAAATGGTCCTCGTGGTGATGAACGACATTTTAACTAAAAAAAAATCATGCACATGGTAGCCAAACAATCCACCAAGACTTTCCACAACTGATAACCTATACAAGTTGCACCATTCTACGACAATTTCATAATACGTAATAACTTTGATAATTATGCAAACTACCTTAGAAGGGTAAACTCGGTCGCGCTCGACCCCGACGCGTCTCAGAAATCGGGGAAGGAGTACAGCTACAGCAATGCACATCTGGACACTACTAGAGCGTGGGATCACCCACAAATTCAGTCACGGGGGTGAGTCACGTGAGAAAAACCTGTTTTTTTTTGACGCTCGGGGTCGCGAACGACCCACCGTACCTATCCAGGGTTAATCTGTCCTACGCCACTAGGTCCAGGGGTGGGGCTCACAGGGGGCGTCATGACTGCTGTATTTCTTTTCCTATCTCTTCGACCCCTTGCTATTCTATCAAAATATCTATATGAATACAGACGTCCACTGCGTAAACGCATAAGCACCCACTGACAAAGATTATGATAAAATTCCCCAAAACAATGCTACTAATCCCAAGACATTTCCCGAGAATTTCTGAAAGAAAAAGGAATTAGCACAAAGAGAGAAAAAATTCTAGATGAGAATTCGGAGTTGAACACAGTTTCCTTTAATGAAAGGAAAATAAAAGATTAGCAAACCACTCACCCCAGTAATAATCGACTAATGACTCGTGATAACTACACTTCACTGCCCAAACTAAAATTAATTTGAAAATTGTACTTAGCTTTTATATGGTTCTGTGTGATGTCGTCACATCCTCTCTCTCTCTTGATGTTTGGGTGAATGTTTCGTCCGAGTTTCCGTTGAATGTAGTGCTTCCTGGATATGTTTTGTAAGCGTTGAACGTCAGTCCTTGGGTTTCCTAGGATGTTGATTGAAGATATAGTTCATCAGTTTGTATGTATAACATTCATCAAATGTTTTTAGACTTCGATGGACTATGTTACTTAGTCAAAATTGTAGATTCATTAACGTTGATTTCTTGAAGATCTTTCTCTGGTTTTTACAGCTTTATTTTTCATTTCTTGAAGATCTTCCTCTAATTCTTAGAGTATTATTATTAATTTCTTGAAGATCTTTCTCTGATTCTTAGAGTTTAAGCGCTGCCACCATTTATTAGTGTGCTACTGTTATTAACACACATTGAGTATATGTTGTTTGAGATGTTGCGTCTTGAAATAAAGTCCAGCATTGTAACTTTAAAATGGTTTATTCTCTAAAAACAACAGTGTTAAACATCTCCATCACAGGAGTGTAGCTGGTTTGGTCGGATGACCAATTCAGGTGAAGTATAGATATGAACTGCCTAAATTATCGATATCACAGATATCGTATGTTTAGTTGTCTCAGCATTTAAACACAATATGTAAACTTTACATTCGTCTAGGAAGACACCTGCATCCAGTGACGACACAATCTTTCACACGGTATGCATTTGTGTTGATGCTTCAGAAAAATGTTACATTGCTGAGGGATGCAAAATACATCCTGTTATGATTTTATCTGACTACAGCCAATCTCACGCTAGCATCTTCATCCACAATGACATATTACGTCATGTGTTTTAAACATGTAATAACTAACTATTACATATATATATGTATGTATGTATATACATATATGAGCGTGCATGTGTGTGTGAGTATGTGCGTGTGCGCGTCAGTACAATAATAAACAACGTCTTATCTGCTAAACATAACAGCATCAAGACAGCCCAAATTAATCTAAAAACACTTCATCTCATATAAGTTTGTTTCTTCTCTTTATTAACCCTAAAACATCCTTTTTTTTTTTTTTTTTTTTTTTTTTTTTTTTTTTTTTTTTTTTTTTTTTTTTTTTTTGGTGTCGGCGACCCCCCAAAATTGGGGGAAGTGCCTTGGTATATGGATGGATGGATCCTTTACGATTCCTTAGACAACACGACTTTAAATATGTTATTTCCTTCAATGATCAAATAATAAAATCCCTCTAAACTATCATCTTGAGGCCCCTTTTTCCTCATTTTTTTATTTCTATCTTTTATTCTGAAATGACATAACACAATTACAAAAATCTAATTATTAAAAACTACGAAACGAAGGATCCCTTAGAATAGTTCCTGGGGTTATCCTCAGGGAACAAAAGTAAAACCTTTTCCAGGAGTATTTAAAATAATGGGACGTCTAGGACTACTTACAGAAGAAAGATTACGACTCCATCCATCTCCAGGATTCTTTTCGGCTCCAGGTAAAGTTTCCTTGGAGACTAGTCGTTCACTTAAAGGGAATTCAGGGTTTTTTTCGTTCCTTTACGTGCCGTGAACTCGAAAGATTTGACCGACGACTGTGAAAGTTTAATTATTATTATTATTATTATTATTATTATTATTATTATTATTATTATTATTATTATTATTGTTGTTGTTCTTGTTATTATTATTATTATTATTATTATTATTATTATTATTATTATTATTATTATTATTATTATTATTATTATTATTGTTATTGTTGTTGTTGTTGTAGTTGCTGTTATTATTATTATTATTATTATTATTATTATTATTATTATTATTATTATTATTAGGTAAGCTACAACCCAAGTTGGAAAAGCAGGATGCTATAAGCCCAAAGGCTTTAACAGGGAAAATATTCCAATGAGAAAAGGGAACAAGAAAATAAATAAACTACAAGAGAAATAATGAGCAATCAAAACAAAATATTCAAAGAATGGCAACAACATTAAATTAGATCATTCATATATAACTTATAAAAAAAAATAAAAAATAAAACAATAGAAAGAGAAGCAAGATAGCAGAGCTTGCCCGTGTGTACCCTCAATCAAGAGAACTCTAACCCAAGATTGTGGAAGACCATGGTGCAGAGGCTATGGCACTACCCAAGACTAGAGAGCAATGTTTTGATTCTATGGTTTCTTGCTCCTAGAAAAGCTGCTTAACATAGCTAAAGAGTCTCTTCTACCCTCACCAAGATGGCGGTAGCCACTGATATGATATCTAATGAGTTGTTCTAATAATTGGCCGGATAATGAGGCTGTGGTATTAGTGTTAGTCGAAAAAAAAAAATTAACAATATAAATTGATGTGAGTAAAAGGTATTAATTTGATGTTAAGAAAGCAAAATTTATATAAAAAAAGAGAGAACAAAATTAGCTGTTATAGGAGGATATAATAAGTGTGTTTGTGTGAGTGACTGTTTAACATACATATGTATTAGAAACTTAAACTTAAGCTTCTAGAAAGGATATAACAAAATAACATGGCTGAACAAGTAAAATATAAAGCGAAGTACATTAAAGACTGGGAGATCTTCTATCTCTTGGAAATGAAAAGAAAGTTAAAGAGACACCGTGTTTGCATATTTATGTTTTTACTTTTATGCTTAAAAACATAATGATACTATCGCAAGACTCATAAGATATTTTGGTAGACATATGAAAGTTTCTTGTGTGTGTTTTCTTATTTTTTCTTCATTATTTTTCTCGGAGATGATAAATGACCTGCCTGGAAGAATTATAAACATTCGTAATTTTGGTGTTGGCGTAAGAATATTTCATGTTTTCTCTTATAAATGAGGGATTATGATCTCGGTAGCTTTAGGAGTAATAATGATATTTCACTACTACACTTTTTGTTTTCATGCATATTGTTATCCTATTTCTCGTTGTCATATTCAACAGAGAGGAAACGATATAAATAAATGAATAAAGTACATGAAACTACATGAGAAGTAATGAATAAATAAAATAGAATATCTTAAGAACAGTAACAATAATAAAATAGATTTGCAGCCAAGAAATAATCAAGCCAGGGTGTTAAGCTTTGCATCATTTAAGCCAGATAGTTAAAACAAATATCATTTTAATCATATTTTTCAAATTACTAAAAGTAATATTTCAAGTAGGTTGAGGACAGTGGCTCCTCAACATCCAAGAATTATTTCAGCCAGGGAGTTAAGCTTTGCAAAATTTTAGGCCAGATAGTTAAACCGAGCAACATTTAATCCTATTTTTCAAATTACTAAAAGTAATATTTCTAGTAGGTCGAGGACAGTGGCTCCTCAACATCCAAGAATTATTTCAGCCAGGGAGTTAAGTTTTGCATTAAGCCAGATAGTTAAAAAAAATCATTTTAATCCTATTTTTGAAATTACTAAAGATAATATTGCAAGTTTGTTGAGGACAGTGGCTCCTCAACATCCAGATCTATGCATTAATAAGAGAACATTAATGATTGAGGACTGTGGCTCCTCAACATCCAGATCTATGCATTAATAAGAGAACATTAATGATTGAGGACAGTAGCTCTTCAACATCCAGATCTATGCATTAATAAGAGAACATACATGATTGAGGACAGTAGCTCCTCAACATCCAGATCTACGTATTAATAAGAGAACATTAATGATTGAGGACTGTAGCTCCTCAACATCCAGATCTATGCATTGATAAGAGAACATTAATGATTGAGGACAGTGGCTCCTCAACATCCAGATCTATGCATTAATAAGAGAACATTAATGATTGAGGACTGTGGCTCCTCAACATCCAGATCTATGCATTAATAAGAGAACATTAATGATTGAGGACAGTAGCTCCTCAACATCCAGATCTATGCATTAATAAGAGAACATTAATGATTGAGGACAGTAGCTCCTCAACATCCAGATCTACGCATTAATAAGAGAACATTAATGATTGAGGACAGTAGCTCCTCAACATCCAGATCTATGCATTGATAAAATATTCATGAAAACAAACCAGTAAGAATCAGTCTTATCTTTATATAAATTACTCTGCTAAAAAAACACTCACTATGTGCTAAGTTACATAAAACATTTAACGTTTCCAAATAGGCTGACTTTAAATTAAACTCAAAATGAATTGCATTAAATATTCTCGGCTCTTCGTATCTAATTCACCCTTGATAGGAAAGTAAAATATGAGATTCTAAGATTAATTAAATTCCTGTTGTGTTATGTGGTAAATAGGGTGTTTTTTTAGCATAAGTTAACTGGCAAGATAAACAACTTAATCAATCTGCATTCATAATTTTCCATCTTTATTATTATTATTATTATTATTATTATTATTATTATTATTATTATTATTATTATTATTATTGTTATTATTATTATTATTATTGTTGTTGTTGTTGTTGTTGTTGTAGTTGTTGTTGTTGTTGTTGTTGTTAGTAGTAGTAGTAGTAGTATAAATATTATTATTATTATTATTATTATTATTATTATTATTATTATTATTATTATTATTATTATTATTATTACCAGCTAAACTAAAACCCTAGTTGGAAAAGCAAAATGCTATAAGCCCACGGGCCCAAAGAGGGAAAAATAACCCAGTAAGGAATGGAAATAACGAAGTAAATAAACTATATGATAAATAATGAATAATCAAGATAAAGTATTTTAAACAGTAACATCAAAACAGATATTTCATATATAAACTATAAAAAGACTCATGTCAGCTAGTTCAACATAAAAACATTTGCTGCAAGTTTGAAGTTTTGAAGTTTTGCTGATTCACCATAATATCATATCAGTTATTTCGTCAATGTGACTTGGTTATTGCCAGCAATAGTTCAGCTTTCAATAAATATGGTAACCGAATTAGCAGTAATGAAAGCCCTTCAAAGACAAGGAATAGATTAATCTTATGTTAGATCATTTGAAGACATCTATACGGGATCTACATCAATTATAAAAAATAATAATAATAATAATAATAATAATAATAATAATAATAATAATAATAATAATAATAATAATAATAATAATAATAATAATAATAATAATAATAATAATAATAATAATAAAGATAAAGATAGTGAGACAATTTCTATTGAGAAAGGAGTTAGACAGGGTGACCTCATCTCTCCTAAAGTGCATGATATTCTAACATGTTAGAGAAAGAAATAGACTTTGGCAGGACATGTAATGAGAATGATAGATAATAGATGAACAAGAAGAGTGACAGATCGGTTCCTTAGAAATTGCAAACGAAGCAGGGTAGGGAAGAGAAGACGAGTTAAGGTAATCTAAGACATATCCTCCTTGTGAGAAGATATGTCTCAGTCCTTTGCCCTGCATTGGACTAGCAACCTCTCAAGATGATGATGATGATGATGATGATGATGATATATATATATATATATATATATATATATATATATATATATATATATATATATATATATATATATATATATATATATATATATATATATATATGTATATAGATAGATATATATAAATCGTATATACATATGTGTGTAAGTATATAATATGTGTGTGTAATGTATATAGACATATTGTTTACTGGTTAGCCCACATTGCAAAACGTCATTACTCTATTCGCTCAAAATATCCAACAATTTCTGTTAATATCAGATTCTGGAGCTTTGATGGATGCAACAGAGGAGTAGATCCTATATCCGGAACATATTTGAAAGGAAAGCTTTCACCGGCCACAGTTCTGTTGAAGACAATACACTTGCATTGATGTTCCTGCGATCCATTACATGAGTGAACGTTGATATTTGAGAGAGAGAGAGAGAGAGAGAGAGAGAGAGAGAGAGAGAGAGAGAGAGAGAGAGAGAGAGCGAGGTTACATTACAATTTGTTTTCTTAGTTGTTACTCTTTTGTTAAATCAATGTAAAATTTATTATTATATTCAAGCAATGGAAAGTTATATACCAATGTGAAAAAAGGCATGATGATTTTCCACGAAATTACCTTTTTATTTTTATACGTTTCCCTATAGAGGAATGTCAAAGGTCACTGTTAGTGCATTACCCTTTTTCGAAATTGATACATCGTGAACTCATAACATGAATCACATCATCTATGGAATATATTTATTGAAGACAATTAACTGATTAATACAGAAATTCTATTTTACTTACTCATTCATCTAAAAAAATTCTGACGCATCACATTTCATTCATAATTAGGTTTTACTGAAGTTACATTGAAAATCTTCTTTTTTTTTCCACACCATTATCCCTACACTAAAGGGTCGGTTGCCTTATGCTAATAGCATCAGGCATGGTTTATGCTTTGGCAGTGTTTATACTATCGCATGCCCTTGCAGTCATTAACCACAGTTATTGGCGGTTGGCCTAACTTTTAACTAAACAGTCCAACTGCAAGACAGAGATATTGACAGTGGGTAAAGCCTTTGCTGGGAGCAAGGCTAAAAAACGGTAGTTTCCTGAGTTATTGACAGTGGGTAAAGCCTTTCCTAAGGAACAAGACTGAAAGGCAGAAGATTCCTGAGTTAGTGACAGTGGGTAAAGCCTTTCCTAAAGAACAAGGCTGAAAGGCAGTCGTTTCCTGAGTTAGTGACAGTGGGTAAAGCCTTTCCTAAAGAACAAGACTGAAAGGCAGATGTTTCCTGAGTTATTGACAGTGGGTAAAGCCTTTGCTAAAGAACAAGACTGAAAGGCAGAAGATTCCTGAGTTATTGACAGTGGGTAAAGCCTTTGCTAAAAAACAAGACTGAAAGGCACTAGTTTCCTGAGTTAGTGACAGTGGGTAAAGCCTTTGCTAAAGAACAAGACTGAAAGGCAGAAGATTCCTGAGTTATTGACAGTGGGTAAAGCCTTTGCTAAAGAACAAGACTGAAAGGCAGAAGATTCCTGAGTTATTGACAGTGGGTAAAGCCTTTGCTAAAAAACAAGACTGAAAGGCAGTAGTTTCCTGAGTTAGTGACAGTGGGTAAAGCCTTTGCTAAAGAACAAGACTAAAAGGCAGAAGTTTCCTGAGTTATTGACAGTGGGTAAAGCCTTTGCTAAAGAACAAGACTGAAAGGCAGAAGATTCCTGAGTTATTGACAGTGGGTAAAGCCTTTGCTAAAGAACAAGACTGAAAGGCAGAAGATTCCTTAGTTAGTGACAGTGGGTAAAGCCTTTCCTAAAGAACAAGGCTGAAAGGCAGTCGTTTCCTGAGTTAGTGACAGTGGGTAAAGCCTTTCCTAAAGAACAAGACTGAAAGGCAGATGTTTCCTGAGTTATTGACAGTGGGTAAAGCCTTTGCTAAAGAACAAGACTGAAAGGCAGAAGATTCCTGAGTTATTGACAGTGGGTAAAGCCTTTGCTAAAAAACAAGACTGAAAGGCAGTAGTTTCCTGAGTTAGTGACAGTGGGTAAAGCCTTTGCTAAAGAACAAGACTGAAAGGCAGAAGATTCCTGAGTT
>NC_090750.1:55526204-55528704 GCF_036898095.1 Palaemon carinicauda | reverse complement strand
TAACCATTCCAGGAAACAATACTTGAATAACCATTCCAGGAATCGATATTCGAATAACCATTCCAGGAATCAATTCGAGTAACCATTCCAGGAAACATTATTTGAATAATCATTCCAGGAATCGATATCAGAATAACCCTTCCAGGAAACAATATTCAAATAACCATTCCAGGAATAAATATTTGAATAACCATTCCAGGAATTGATATTCGAAAAACCATTCCAGGAATCGACATTAGAATAACCATTCTAGGAATTGATATTAGAATAACCATTAAAGGAAATAATATTAGAATAACCATTCTAGGATTCGATATTAGAATAACCTTTCCAGGAATCGATATCCGAATAACTATTCCAGGAATTGATATTCGAATAACCATTCCAGGAATCGTTATTCGAATAACCATTCCGGGAATCGATATTAGAATAACCATTAAAGGAAACAATATTAGAATAACTATTCCAGGAAACGATATTCGAATAACCGTTCCAGGAAACGATATTCAAATCAATCAATCAATCAATCCAGTCTTAACAACTACCAGAACGCTATCAATTGCTGATATCTTTAATTGGTAACATTGACAAAAAGTGTAATTAGAAAGAAACAATTTCTAAATATAGATAAAAGAAAGGAATTGAGCAAAAAGCACAACATAATTTAGAAAATAAATAAACCAGAGCACAAGAGGGTGAAGACCAAACACAAGCCAGATGTAAAACTGACAACTCCAAGTGTTCTATAAACACTGGAGCCAGAAGAAAACATCTTCATTTCCAGAACAGGAAAACCAGGCTCTCTCAAGCTAAAGTCAACACTGGAAAGAGTAGCTTCGAATCATGTGTAAGTGAAGATTCAACTTATATTTTCATGATTTCCGCCTGTGACATAAGCAAAGTTATCTGTTTGTATGATCATCCCGTAGTGCAAGAAAACAATATCCATTGTTTTCCAGGAATCTAGAACAGCTGTGTTGTTGAGTTTTATTTTATTATTATTACTGCAAAATATGATATTCTCCCTAACATATTTTGTTCTCGGTATTGGTAGGACCAAGGGGGGCTAGACAATGTCTGCTGATGACTCAGCAGATAGACCTATAGGTTCCCCCAAACCCACCATCCTTAGCTCATAAGGACGGAGAGGTTGCAGCGACCAAAGGAACTCGAGTGGGACTCGAACCCCAGTCTAGCGATCAGCAGTCAGGGAGGTTACCACTTAGGCCACCTTATTTTGGTGAGTTCAGATCAAATATTTAAACTGAATGGCACAATATCTGGTTTAGAAAAAATATTTTTTATTTTAATCTTATCACACAACTAATATTTTGATTGTATTCATTAGATAAAATATAGTTTTCTTTTTGCATATGACCTTAGCACCGTTCTCTAGTAGTTTTTTATTTTTATAAAATGAAAAGTTCACTGTACAGGAACATTCATAAAGAACAAATCAAATCTACTTCAAGTGGAACAATGGTGGTATCTTCATTATTCTAAAGATTTTATTAAAATATTTTTGCTGGAGATCACGTAATACGAATGGGTTTAAAAATAAGGAAATAAGACAACTCCTTTCATCCCCTCACCGTAAGGCCCTATACACATCACCCCCTGTATTTTTCCATAACTTTTTCTACTACTAAAATATTCCGCAGGGACCCTAGGGAGTAAAGGGTTTGACAACTACCTTTTATATTTCTCTACATTTCAAATGCCTTACTATCTTTCAAACTACCACCATTCGTGACATGAAGGCCCCCTGTCCACTACCACCATCATCCTTCCTCTGTTCACATCTGTCTCTACCACTAAAAACCTTTCAAATTTCCTTTTGTTTAACAAACAACCTTCGGAATTTTTCAGACACCTACAAGCCGAACAAGAAAAAGGCCCTTGCCAACAGGATTTGTTGGTTACAATACAACGAATGAACTAACAAACAACTCCTTTGTCAAGAGATATTTAGGAACATGGATAATGTTGATTATGGGACCAAGGAGAATTTCAGCTTAATGGGGTTTCACGATACCAACTTGGTACCCTAAATCGTAGTCAGCTTTTATCTTGAGAAGTTTTCCTGGTCTTAGCTATCTAATTCTCCTTATGATATCTTCATAAGAATTCCTAATCTTTTTGAAATGGGTTCCCTAGTAGGAAAAAAAAAATTTCATCAGCTGAAAAGAATAAAAATTGAAGTGACGAATAATCAAACCAATACTGCATAAATTTCATAAATGTTTGGTAAAATAAAGTATATCCTTGTATAGTTAACATACACAGATGTAAGTTTAAACAGAATCACTCCACCAATTCATCTATATGATTTATATTTACTCTTATTATAAGGATTATTTATTGCTACTAAATGTTACCTCAACTAAACATGTTTATACACAAATGAAAATATCCTAATCAAGCATGCTAGTTTCAACATTGGAGTGTGAAGGAGGAAGAGATAAAGAGAATATGTTTAAATACCTTTCAAACAATTCAT
>NC_090750.1:55518704-55521204 GCF_036898095.1 Palaemon carinicauda | reverse complement strand
TTCCTGCTATCTAGCTCACAACAAGGGATTTTGGATATGAAATCATATCATACAGTTGCAGTTATTTTTTGTAATGAGTTTCAAATTGACTTGAATGTAACACAATGCCATTTCTGTTGATCTTGGTTATTGAAAATCCATAATTATATAAGTTATTTATTAAAAGAAACAAAAACTTTCGCACTTTTTACAAACCTGAAGAGGCCCTTTGTAAAAAGTGCGAAAGTTTTTACATTTTTAAAATAAAAAAGTAAATAAATGTGGATTTTTTATACCCGAGTTCGATCATAAAAGTTACATTAGACATGGTATATAGGAATAGAATTTTTGGAAATTAATTCTCAGGGGAAAAAAATATAATTTTTCTCTCTATATGCTGATATTATTTTGAAAATTCCACAGCAGATATTTTAGATAATTCAGAGAACATTATATTTAATCATTAACGTGAACGTGATAATAATAGCGATTTTTTTTATTACGTCAATGCATAAAAATTTAGCGTTTTGGTAATTACGAGAGTCAGTGTCTAGAGTCGAGTTAAGTATTTTTTTTGTTTTTTTTAATTAATGATGAGATATATTAATATTTGATAATGTTTTACAATATCTAAACGAACACAACTCTAGAGATAACGAGATTTGTCTTTACATATTTAAGCAAAATAAAAGAAATAGATTCTAGTTCACTTAAGTTATTTGAATAAGATAAGTATTACAATATTCTTGCCTTGACCCAAACATGAAAAATTACGAGGAAAAAAAAAAATAGGGTTGTCGTGGCCGAAGTGGTAACGTCCCTGACTGGTGAACGTCAGACTGGGGTTCGAGGCCCGCTCAAACCCATTTGTTCCTTTAGCCACTGCAACCTCACCATCCTTGTAAGCAAAGGATGGGGGGTTTTGGGGAGCATATAGGTCTATCAGCTGAATCATCAGCAGCCATTGCCTGGCTCCATTGGTCCAGCTTGGGGAGGAGGGGGGGGGGGGGTTTAAGCATATATAGACGATATATAAAAACATGTGGCTAACTGAGTTCCTTTACAATTATGATAATAAAAACACTTATGATCAAAATAGAATGTCAAAAAAACAAAAATATACGTATATATAAATGAATGGTCGAACTAACTGTCAAGAGATGTGGCTGAAAACTATAAGAATATTTGAAAAATTTCTTGAATGCTTTAACTACGAACAAAACAAAATAGATCAACAAGGGATATATGGTATATATGGCCAGTCTCTAGGACATACTCCTGCTCGATAGGGCAATGTCACTATCCCTTGCGTCTGCCATTCATAAGGGGACTATGAACATTTAAACCTTTAAACGTAATGTGAAAAAATATTTTGGCATAACGTGATCCTCTTAAGAATCTAGAGTGATCAATGCATCTGTCATAATCACTCATTTGTTGAGGCGGATTGATGATCTATAATTCGATATGAATATGAAGATGAATTAACAAGATTTTCAGATGAACCAGAGAGAATGAAATAATACCATGAATATTAATAGATGTTAAGCTCATATGAAATCTGCTATTTATAATAAAGGCCATCTGGGAATATATATATATATATATATGTGTGTGTGTGTATATATATATATATATATATATATTTATATATACATACATACATGCATATATATATATATATATATGTATGTATGTATGTATATACACACACACACACACACATATATATATATATATATATATATATATATATGTGTGCGTGTGTGTGTGTGTGTGTCTATGTGTGTGCGTGTGTATGCGTGTAAGTGTGCGTGTGTGTGTGCGTGTGTATGTATGTTTCTTAAGTTCTGATGATATCACCATCATCATTCTACACAGAACAAAGAATTATCTACGAGAAAGTAAGAGTTAAATCCAAATAAATAAGTAAAGTTCACCTTTCGATATAATTCTCACCTGATCTAAATGTAAATGTTCGGAATAAGTCGGAAGAAAATACAATTAGGGTTACAAATCTCCTTTTAATCCGAACGCTGAGATACAATAATTAATTTCCCCGTGTGCAAAGAATGAAGATAAATCAGGGTTGTATTTCCCTCTAGGCACTGAAGGGATTCTCGGGCGGACGTAAAACGAGTTAATTACCGACGGGTTTTGGTCGTATCTCGGGGAACGGACTGCTCCCTGAATCTTCAGTAACAAACAGGTTACTTTGTGGTAATTAATCATATGTAATTGACCGTCCGTTCTCTGTCTATGTCAGGTGGTGATCAACTGTACCAATACTTTAAATGTGGAAGTAAGGTACGATTTCAATTATGGCTGGAATATTATTATTATTATTATTATTATTATTTTTATTATTATCATTATTATTATTATTATTATCATTATTATCATTATTATTTGCCAAGCTATAACCCTAGTTGGAAAGGCAAGATGCCATAAGCCCAAGAGCTCCAACAGGAAAAGATAGCCCAGTGAGGCAAGGAAATAAGGAAATAAATTAACGTTATAA
>NC_090750.1:55507624-55510124 GCF_036898095.1 Palaemon carinicauda | reverse complement strand
ACACTAACGATCCCAATTATCCATTAAGGGATATCGTTGGAGTTTGCCCTGTTTCTGAGTGTTGTTTATAATGAATATAGGAACAAAAGTTTATATATGTATATATATATATATATATATATATATATATATATATATATATATGTATATATATATATATATATATATATATATATATATATATAAATATATATATATGTATATATATATATATATATATATATATATATATATATATATGTATATAAATATATATATATATATATATATATATATATATATGTAAATACAGAATATACATATATATATATTTATATATATATATAGATATATATATATATATATATATATATATATATATATATATATATATATATACAGTATATACATATATATATATATATATATATATATATATATATATATATATATATATATATATATATATATGTATATGTAATCATATATACATATATATATATATATATATATATATATATATATATATATATATACAGTATATACATATATATAAATATATATATATATATATATATATATATACATATATATATATATATATATATATATATATATATATATATATATATATATATATATATGTATATATGTATATGCCAAGAAACCTGCATGAAAAAGATGTCAAGGATTAGTAGTATGGCTACCGCGTCCGGGGGAACCGACGCGCCCCGAGGTCCTAAACCACAGCCTCGTGGTGAGAAATTAGCAATGTGGTCAGCAAAAGGATTAACAACAGTTGGAACTGTAAATGTAACAACACTCTTTGCACCAGCAAAACTTAGGTGTACCATTGAAGAAATAAATAGATACAGTTGGGATGTATTGGGAATAGCAGAGACTCATTGGGTGGGAGAAGGTGAAATGATGTCAGAAGGAATCAAAATATTGTATTCAGGTAGAACAGACAATATTCATAGAGAGGGAGTAGCACTAATGTTAGGAAAAAGAGCACAAAGAGCTTATTTGGAGCACAATTCGGTGAACTCAAGAATAATTTCGGTCACTTTGAGAGGAAAGCACAAGAATTTGAAGGTTATTCAGGTATATGCACCAGACAGCTCATATGAAGATGAAGACGTAGAAAACTTCTATTCACAGTTAGAGGAGGAAATAGAGACAACAAAGACAGGCGATGTAGTCATGGTGATGGGCGATTTCAATAGTAAAATAAGAAATGACAGGAGAGGCTACGAGGATGTGATGGGAGAGTTTGGTTTGGGTGAAAGAAATGAGAGAGGACAGAGGATGTTGGAATTTTGCCAGGGTAAACAACTGTGTATAACAAATACTTACTTTTATCATAGAGAACAGCACAGATACACATGGACACACCCAGATGGAATTCATAAGAACTGCATTGATTATATCCTTATAAATAAGAGATGGAAAACATCAATGATGGGAACAAAAGTGATGAGGGGAGCAGACTTTGGAACATCACATGAACTACTACTTTCAAACATCCGTATTAAATTTCGGACAGACAGAGGAAGAAATCAAGAACTAGTCAGGTATAATCTAGATAAACTGAGGAACGAGGAAGTAAAAACTGCCTTCAAAGTAAGAGTAGGAGGACGTTTTGAACCACTAATAGGACTCGAGACAACAGAGGAAAAGTGGCGTCGGGGACGAGACATAATTAAAGAGGAAGCCGACAATATTTTGGGAAGGAGAAGGAAAGCAAAGCAACAGTGGGTCACAGAGGAAGTATTGGATGCATGCCAAAAGAGGAGAGAAGCAAAAAAGACAAAGAATGAAAACCCATCCCAAGAAAACAAAGCAAGTTATAGACAAAAGTGCAGAGCAGTGGACAATAAATGCAAAAGAGCAAAAATAAAATGGATAGAAGACCTGTGTAAAACATGTGAGGAATGTTTCAGAAACGGCCATTCAAGAGAGCTATTCACCGCAGTAGACAGATTAACAAGGGGTTGGAAGAACAATGGAATTGCTGTAAGAGATGCAGATGGCAACAAGGTATCAGCAACGGCTGATGTTGAGAAGATCTGGAAAACCCACTACGAGGAACAACTAAAAGGAAGTGGAAGACGGGTAACTGGAGAAGATTATCCAGAACTAAGAGGAGAGCTATGGAACATACAGGAAACACCAGATCTCCTGATAGAAGAAGTGGGAAAAGCTTTAAGAGCTATGTCAAGTGGGAAAGCACCAGGAATAGATGGACTACCAAAGGAATTGCTTGAAGCTGGCGGTGAAATGGTAGAAAGATGGTTGTGTGATTTATGCAGGGATATAGTAGATGGACAAGCAGCTCCAAATGATTGGACTGAAAACATTATAATTCCAACACACAATAAAGGGGACACCACCTTATGCAAAAATTATAGGCCTATCAGTCTATTACCACATGCTTATAAAGTTTTAGCAAAAATCATACAAAGTAGAATAGCAAGGCAAGAAGAGGAAATAATTGATGAGGGTCAAGCAGGATTTAGGG
>NC_090750.1:55495124-55500124 GCF_036898095.1 Palaemon carinicauda | reverse complement strand
ATCACTCTTACAATTTTGCTCTCTCTCTCTCTCTCTCTCTCTCTCTCTCTCTCTCTCTCTCTCTCTCTCTCTCTCTCTCTCTCTCTCTCTCTCTCTCTCTCTCTCTCTATATATATATATATATATATATATATATATATATATATATATATATATATATATATATATATATATATATATATATATATATATATATATATATATATATTTACTTACTTATCTGCTGTTAATATCATTATTATTATTATTATTATTATTATTATTATTATTGTTATTATTATTATTATTATTATTATTATTATTATTATTATTATTATTATTATTATCACTTTTACAAACCAAGACTAACCACAGGACTCTAATAAGTGAAATAGTATAATTCAGTATCTAAAATAAATATCAATATTTAAGATGAATTCAAAAAATACAAAATAAAATAAAGAAAAGACTTAACAAATAATCTGAAACGAAATTTATGTGAACCTTCTCAAAAAATATGAATTTTCACTTAGTTTAAGCTTTTGAAGTTCCAACGTTTTACATATATTATTATTATTATTATTATTGTTATTATTATTATTATTATTATTATTATTAGCCAAGCTACAAACCTGGTAGGAAAAGCAAGATGCTATAAGCCCAAGGGCTCTAACAGGGAAAATTAGCCCAGTGAGGAAAAGAAATAAAGAAATAAATAAAGGATGAGAATAAATTAACATTAAATCATTCTAAAAACAGTGACAACGTCCAAACAGATATGTCCTATATAAACTATTAACGTCAAAAACAGATATGTCCTATATAAACTATTAACGTCAAAAACAGATATGTCATATATAAACTATGAAAAGGGACTCATGTCATACTGGTCAACATAAAAACATTTGCTCCAACTTTGAAGTTTTGAACCTTTCTGCAACCTGGTCATAGAAGGATTTTTTTAAAAAATACTATTTAGTATCTAACGTTCCAGAAGAAATTACATATTCTATGAATTAATTTCCTATTTTTTACTAAGTATATATAAGTTAGAACACTTAAGAAACATCTGAATGTAACGGAGGATCCGAAATTATATATATATATATAATATATATATATATATATATATATATATATATATATATATATATATTTATATATATATGTATATATACAGTATATATATATATATATATATATATATATATATATATATATATATATATGTATATGAAGCTCAATATACGAATTTATTGAAGTTCCAGAGATTAACTTGACCAATTTTATAAGAATTTATAAGAAAAAGAAACAATTTGTACATAATACTTTACTAAAAAACATCAAAGTATTGAATAAATGAAATCAATAATGATAAACACCTGAAACAATTATTCATTTAAGTATCCATATATTCTTAACGGGTAATTTTAACTTAATATTGAACCATGAAACAGCTTTACTGACACGCCTGCAGTCACTAAGAAAAAGGTGATAAGGTTTATTTTACAACTGATTTGCATTCTGGAACGCCCTTATCAAAAAACAAAAATTCTCAGGTGGATGACGTAACAGAGTAACGCTTTGGCGAAAACAGAAATGAGACATATTTCTTTTTCATTATTCGATTTGTCGGTGTTGATTACGCTGATTATAAAAACATCAAATTACAGCTTAGACATGTACCTCCTGGCATATAACTATTACTCCTTAAATTATTTAAATGTGTCTTGAATAATGATATTCTCCATTCAAGAAATTCCATTTGGCAGCGCTGTCCCAAAATCGTCCCACTAACCTTAACTATGCTGTTTATTATTACTTTGGTCAATTGTACAGGGACATACCTTACTATCCATGTGTTCTGATGAAGAAAGGAAATGATAAACACTTTTATGAGTAAACTTAGGGTGCTTCTGATACCATATTAAAAAATCACACCATTTTTCGATAAAAATATCCAATCCTAATAAGGAAACGATCGTTGGACAATTTACCAACTACCAATTCTCTAGCCTCTATCTTCCTTCCGCACTTTTTTGACACACGTGTTCGTCAAATAGAATATTATATTAGTTGGGCCAAGGTGCCTCTGATGCCATCTATTGGCGTTAAAGTAAAACTCTTTACGATCTAAGGGAGGCAGCTGGGTGGGTCAGCGGCATTATGCCTTTCGAAGTGTAACAATGTTGTTAACCTTCGTAGTATTTACTAACAATAAATGGCATACCATGTAACATATTAATTGCCTTTAGGTTTCATAGAAAGCTAATTGAAAATTATATCAAATAACTGTGTAATTACTTGATTGACACACGATTTAGTTATACATGGCATATCTGGTGTCCCCCCCTCCAACCCCAAATGTAACTGAACTAACCATTGTTTGCTGAAAAAATATTTCACTGACATTTATTTTAATATATGTAATTTCCTAAGAATAAAGTTATGGACAGACAGCAGGGAATGTCCAGCTTAGTAGCGTCTTATTTTATAGGAATTTTGTAGCCAAATAGCAACAGAAATGAAGTAATGAAAATTATAATGAGTGGATGATGGGGTAATTAGCAATTTGGTACTCTACTGCTGAGGCCATCTATTGGCCATGAAAATAAACAATGTATGGAGCTCCTTAATCCTTGCATTCTGGAACTTTCCATGACGTCAATTTGGTTTTAAAAAAAAAGCGCAAAATAGCCTATTTGAGAAGAACCTAATATAAACTATATCTGCCACACATATTTCTACATAAGTATCAATTCATCACAGCCCTTCCAATTGGTTAGAAACCATTCACATTGAATGGAACAAGGTACATATGACACACTCGGATTCAATTCAAATTTGGAGAAATTCGTGATTACATACTTTTCTTTTTTTTTAATTAATCCATCAAAAATTCCTGATTCCAATACTACTAATTTTCTTCTGATTTTAGGCTTCAAGGTATGGTAATTGTATGTAAAATACAGATGATAGGTAGTACAAAAATACATAGACCAGCTCCCAATATTCTGAAAGCAAAGAATTGGAACTCAGGTATAGAAGTGGAAATCACAAATTTAATCAAAATATATTCATGTCTGTACCAAATACGTTGTTAGTTAATCATAAGTCCAATTATAAATATCAATCGTCTATAAAGGTGTGCCTTGTTATATGTCAAAGGAACTTCCATGACTAGCCTAGGATACAAATCAAAATCAAAAGAAAAAATTATCTAAGATAATTCTTCAGGTTTTCTATCTCCCTCTGATAATATTATTTGTGGATGTACCGATAATTATATATTCTTTGTTCTTTGTAAATGTATAATTTCTTTATCTTAAGCATTATTTGATTCTCTGTTCCACTTATTCAGATGAGATAGCTCACATTTTGACCCTCCCAATAGAGATTCGTAATGTCACTTCCATATATAGATATCTTAAATCTTTATCTATGGAGGTTTAGAACATGATACTGCTGTCTCTAAAACGAGGGGTCTATTGTGTTAAAAAATCCCAGGGCAGAACTTTTCAACCATCATATCATTTTTCTTAACCTACATGAAATATTTTCTACCTTTCACACATAAGTAATTCTAATGAAAATTGGTCTTACTGAGAAATCATTGTTCCAGTATTCTGTAATCAAAAACATTCCAGGGCAGAATTTTCCAACCATCATTTTATTTTTCTTAGACTTCATGGAATATTTTCTACCTTTCACATGAAAGTAATTCTGCTCAAGAGTGGTTATACAAAAAAAAAAGAAAAAAAATATTATTGCAGTATCTGTTACTTAATTAACCCATGAAATATAAAATGATTCCAGCCATTTATCATAGATTTTAGTTGGAAAACTTAACAATATTATTCTATTTTGTGTAAAATACGGTGTAAAAGTTTACATTCCTCCTTCTATCCAAAGGTTTGATCGATTATTGACACTATAATCACAATGCCTCTCCTTCCTTGAATCATAATCTATAAATAACATGAAATACCTTTCATGCAGACCACTTACAACATCTCTCTTACAAGAAATCTAAACATTCGCCTATTGTTCTTATGTTTAATTTTAAAAAGACAAAGAGGCCTTCGACTTTCTCCGATACTTAAGAGGAAAAGAAAAAATGAAACTTGAAAAAGGAACTGAATTGTAACAGAAGTTCCATAGTCACATTACTTTTACGAGCTTTTCATGTTAACAAGATCCCTTATTATCATATAGTCTGTTTGATTAAACTACTAGAAATAATGTTCTTACAACATAAAATATTAGATATTTTGAAGTCCTTGAATACCTCATCTTAGAGAGATCAGGAAATGCAAGATGGCTTTTTCATTATAAGACTTTTTTCATGCCATAAAACAGAGAGAGAGAGAGAGAGATGAGAGAGAGAGAGGAGAGAGAGAGAGAGAGAGAGAGGGAGAGAGAGAGAGGAGAGGAGAGAGAGGGGAGAGAGAGATACAAGGTTTACTAAGGATTTTGGATGTCTCAAAGACTTAAATCCATAGGTGGAGACTCCATTTGCTCATGGGTAAAATGATTTAGTTTATATGTTTAGAAAATTTTTATGATATTTTCTAACTTATTCTTGCAATCATTTATTGTGATACTGTTCACTACATTCACTGGAAGTCTGTTCCATGTATTTAATATTTTTTTATGTAGAGAAATTACCACATTGAGTGGTGTTGCATTGTAAAGAGAGAGAGAGAGGAGAGGAGAGAGAGAGAGAGAGAGAGGAGAGAGAGAGAGAGAGAGAGAGAGAGAGAGAGAGAGAGAGAGAGAGTTAGTTACGAGGATTTTGGATATCTCAAAGACTTAAATCCATCTGCGGAGACTATTTTCTCTTGGGTTGAGCGATATAGCTTAAACGTTTAGAGAGATTTTAAGATTTAGTCTAACTTATTTTTCTATTCATTTACCGAATCCGCATTGAATGGTGTTACATTGTAAAGAGAGAGAGAGAGAGAGAGAGGAGAGATGAGAGAGAGAGAGAGAGAGAGAGAGAGAGAGAGAGAGAGAGAGAT
>NC_090750.1:55467624-55482624 GCF_036898095.1 Palaemon carinicauda | reverse complement strand
TTAGATTTCGCCAGCCTTGTCTATATCAAACTTTTAAATCAATACTTCTCCACACATCATCTCCTACTTCACGCTTCATAGTCCTCAGCCATGTAGTCCTTGGTCTTCCAACTCTTCTCGTGTCTTATGGAGCCCAGTAAAACGTTTGGTGAACTAATTTCTCTTGGGGAGTGCAAAGAGCATGCCCAAATCATCTCCATCTAACCCTCACAATGATGTCATCCCCATAGGGCACTTCTTCTTCTTCTTCTTCTTCTTATTATTATTATTATTATTATTAGAAGTAGTAGCAGTAACAGCAGCAGCAGTAGTAGTAGTAGTAGTAGTAATAGTAGTAATAGTAGTAAAAAATAACAAGAAAGTTCAGAATAGAGAATAGACGACAAAAATAAAATGAGATTCATCACGAGTTGATAAAAATGAAAAATAAAAGTTGATAGCCTACTCGAAAAAAATGAAGATAGACTCGTTTTCACAATCGCTTTTTGATTCACCACAATCCGATTACAGGTTAAATACTAGATCCGCTATAAACACAATTCAATTTGAATAGCTGTGAGAGAGTTAGAAAGTTGTCCCATTTCAAACAGTTTTCCAAAGAGGGGCGGGCAGGGTGGGGTGGGTAGGGGGTGGGGGGGGGGGGCGGTAAAATCGTTGGACCATGATCCTACATTTCAGAAAAATATTTCTGTGATTTTGTCTGTTTCCGTTTTATGGTTGAATAAAAAAAAAAAAACATAATAGAAATATATTCAGGGCGTTGGACGATGATCCTATATTTCAGAAGAATATTTCTGGGATTTTGTCTGTTTTCGTTTTCTAGTAGAATAAAAAAAGAAAAATAATAGAAATATATTCGGGGGAGGGGTCGTTGAACGATGATCCTATATTTCACAAAAATATTCCTGGGATTTTGTCTGTTTCCGGTTTCTGGTTGAATAAAAGAAAAAAAAATATATTCGGGGGGGGGGGGGGGGGGGGGGAGTTCCTTGAACGATGATCCTACATTTCAGAATAATATTTCTGTGGTTTCGTCTGTTTCCGTTTTCTGGGGGAATCCCAACGCCCCCCCCCCAAAAAAAAAAACACAATTGAAATGTATTCTCTCCATGAAAATTGCTTTATCTGTTGTCAATTCTGATTTGAAGGGATCTTATGTAAAAGTATTGAACAGATTTCCCTTCATAGTCCTCAGCTATGTAAGCCTGGGTCCTCCAACTCTTCTAATCCCTTTTGGAGCCAAGTTAAACGTTTGCTGGACTAATCTCTCTTGGGGATTACGAAGAGCACTCCCAAACCATCTCCATCTACCCCTCACAAGGAAATAATCAAAACATTATAGAAAGAGTCTGAATTATCATGTCAAATTATACCCGCTGGGAATCTGAAAAAATGCAAGTTGGAATAGTATGAATATTTATATACTTTTGCGATAGGAACAGGTAAAACCCCAGAAACGCAAAGGATTAAAGCCAAAAGAGAGAATGAGAAATAGATAGACCAAACACAGAATCTGAATAACAAAAGGTTTTTTTGGAATACATATGAATCACTTGCATGCATGTATAACGAATGCAGTTGGGAAGATAAAAAGAATAAAAAAAAAGTTTGTTTGGGGCATATGCCTTGACTGTTGGTATGTAAATAACTATGTAGATTCTTATTTTGCTTTCTATTATCTACAAATGAATTCGCATTATATTTGAGGCAGAGCCCTATCATGTTTGCCAGAAAAACAAACACACTTTTCAAAAAATTTGTATTTTTATGTATAATGTATACGTATGTGTGCGGTATGAATTATCAAGTCATCATAGGTTTGTGGTGGCCTGCTAGTAAAGTCCTTGCCTGGTGATCGCCAGACTGGGGTTCGAGTCCCGCTCAAACTCGTTAGTTCCTCACCATCCTTACTGTCCTCCCTTCAGTTGAAGTGGCTATCCTGAAGGGTATTTAGCCTTGCATGGTGTATCGGCTCCTCCATGTTGACCAGTTTTTCCGACTTTTTACTATAGTCTATGGGTATCATCAATCACTTTATTTATAATTCTGTACATATTGTTTTTGTTATAATTCTTGTTAATCTAGTTTTTAAGTATGATGTCTCTTTTTTATATCTATTAATTCTTATGCTGTCTGGAGACATTGAGCGAAATCCGGGACCAGTACGTCCTAGATTTCGTCAATGTCGTCTTCTGTATTGCAATATTCTTGGTCTTCATGCAAATATCCAAGACCTTACAGTTGCATCCAGACAGTATGATATTCTTTTGTGCTCAGAAACTGGTTTCTAATATGAGGCACTCATCTGAGCTCTTTATAAGTGGTTTTAAAAAGCCAATAATGTTGAAACGCAATGCCATCCCTAGGGCCAGGGGAATGGCGGTGTATATTAGGACCGAGTACCCTGCTTCTCATAAGTCCTGCTATCAATGTGGATGTCATGAGATTCATGTAATAAAAGTTTGTGGCAGGCATAACAACTTTTATTTGTGTTCGATCTACCGGAATCCAGACATGGATGATTCTATCTTCGATTGTCTTCTTACCATTATGGCTAAGATACAAGAAGACGATAGAAAGGCTTCTTTTGTCTTTGTTGGTGATTTTAATGCTCACCATAGGGAGTGGTTAAGTTTTATCTCTCCTACCGATCGCCATGGCTTAAGAGCTTTAGACTTTGCCTCTGAATCAGGCTGTGAGCAAATAAAAAATGAAGCTACTCACAGGTCTGGTAATTGCTTGGACCTCGTATACACTGACTCCCCTGGTGTTATAACTAGTAAGGTTGGTTCTCCAGTCGGGACATCTGATCATGCCTTGATTTCATTATTAGTGAAGACTGAGCAGCCTGTCCCTGATATATCATATTCTTGTAAAATTTATATGAAATCCCAAGCAGACTGGAATGGGATTTTGCATGATCTTTTGTGCTTGAATTGGTCACAATTATATAATAGTGTAGATCCTGTTGTCCCTTTGAATGAGAATCTAGTCAACATAATCGATAGGCGTATCCCTTCTCGTGTGCTAAGGTACCGAGTGAAACACAAACCGTGGTTCAATGATGATTGTAGACGTGCTTATTTGGAGAAGCAGGAGGCCTATCACCTTTGGAAGGGTAACAGATCAGATTTGACCTGGAACAACTATACTCAGCTTCGAGCTTTTGCTCAGAGAGTTTATGCCTCTACTTAAAAGGAGTACAATTTAACCATAAAAGAAACCCTTTTTGGTACAACTTAGGAACATAAATGGTGGTCTACCCTTAAATCTGTACTCTTTGGTGTAGATGCAACAGTTCCTCCTTTACTTAAACCTGATGGCTCAGTCACTCACTGTCCAAAGGAAAAGGCAACCATTTGGCTGATATTTTTGACAGTAAACAGAGTAATGAAAAACTTGAACTTCCTCATTCCTGTTTTCCTGAGGCTAAACTAACTAGTTTAGCTTTCCGATCTCGTGAGATTGAAGCTCTGTTGATAGACCTTGATGCTTATGGTGGTGTAGACCCAAATGGTATTTTTCCTTTGTTTTTTATAAAGACAGCAGATTTCTTAGCTCCAAAGTTATCTGTTATTTTGCGCAAGTTAGCAAGAAGAGGAGCTTTTAGCACTTGTTGGAGAATTATTAATGTTACTCCTCTATGTAAATGTGTTTGTGGTAGCTCAAGTCCCACTGATTACCGCCCAATTTCCATAACTCCCATATTATCTAAAGTTTTTGAACGTCTTCTGGCAAAACGTCTTAATAGGTTTGCTGAAGGTAATCATCTACTCCCTAGTTTGCAATTTGGTTTTCGTAAAGGCCTTGGAGCATGTGATGCCCTTCTTACAATCTCCAATGCTGTACAGAAGTCCCTTGATTGTGGTCAGGAAGTGCGTATGATTGGCCTTGATTTTAGTGCTGCCTTTGACCGTGTAAATCATGAGGCCCTTGTTTTCAAACTGAAACAGTTGGGAGTGGGTGGGTCGTTTCTTAGCGTTATTATTGATTTTTTTAGTAATAGATCTCAAAGAGTTGTTGTTGATGGGCACCATAGTGAGTATAGGAATGTGATATCCGGTGTTCCACAGGGTAGTGTTCTTGGCCCATTACTTTTCATACTATATACACATGACATGTGGTTTGGCCTAGAAAACAAGCTTGTTGCATATGCAGATGATGCTACTCTCTTTGCATCAATTCCATCCCCTGAATGTAGATCTGGGGTTTGTGAATCCCTTAATAGAGATTTAGCTAAAATTAGTGAATGGTGCAAATTATGGGGTATGAAGTTGAATCCTAACAAAACTCAAAGTATGATTGTAAGTAGGTCAAGGACGGTGGCTCCTCAACATCCGGATCTCAGTATTGATAATGTTTCCTTAAATTTGTATGACTCTTTCAAAATTTTGGGTGTGATTCTCGACAGCAAATTTACTTTTGAGAAACATTTAAGGTCTGTGTCTTCTTCAATTGCACAAAAAATTGGCCTATTGAGAAGGTCTTTTAAGATTTTCGGTGATCAATCTATTCTGAAGAAGTGTTTTAATTCTTTCATTCTACCTTGTTTTGAGTATTGTTCTCCTGTCTGGTCTTCAGCTGCTGATTCTCATCTTAGTTTGTTGGACAGAAACTTACGGTCTATTAAATTTCTTATTCTTGATCTAGATATTAATCTCTGGCACCGTCGTTCAATTAGTTCATTATGCATGTTGCATAAGATTTTTCATAACTCTGACCATCCTTTACATTCAGATCTTCCTGGACAATTCTATCCTGTTCGTAATACTAGACAGGCAGTTAATTCTAATAGCCAAGCCTTCTCCATCCTGAGGCTCAATACTACGCAGTACTCCAGAAGTTTTATTCCAGCTGTTACCAAGTTGTGGAATGATCTTCCTAATCGGGTAGTTGAATCAGTAGAACTTCAAAAGTTCAAAGTTGGAGCAAATGCTTTTTTGTTGACCAGGCGGACTTGAGTCTTTTTATAGTTTATATATGACATATTTGTTTTTGATGTTGTTAATAGTTTATATATGACATATCTGTTTTGACGTTGTTGCCGTTTTTAGAATGATTTATTGTTAATTTGTTCTCTTCATTTATTTATTTCCCTATTTCCTTTCCTCACTGGGCTATTTTTCCCTATTGGGGCCCTTGGGCTTATAGCATCTTGCTTTTCCAACTAGGGTTGCAGCTTGGATAGTAATAATAATAATAATAATAATAATAATAATTTGAGGATGGGGAGTTTGGGGGAGCCTCTAGGTCTATCTACTGAGTCATCAGCAACCATTGCCCTGCCCTCCTTGGTCCTAACTTGGTTAGAGAGGGGGCTTAGGCGCTGATCATATGTACGTATGGTTAGTCTCTAGGGCATTGTCTTACTTGATAGGTGAATGTCACTGTTCATGGCCTCTGCCATTCATGAGTGGTCTCTAAAACTTTTAAATTAGAAATATTAAAATCAGCAACAATAATAATGAATAAATATTCCTTACATGACATAAAGTAACGAAAATATCATATATTGAACAATACTGTATACTGTCTAAGTAAATTTTGCGCTGCCTTTCCCCAATAATGGCTAACAGTAAACAAACTTTCTTAGAGAAGGTTGACAATGCTAAGTATAAGAATGATGGTGAAAACCAAGCCTTGCCAGATATATGAAAGGTAAATAATATTATTATACGTATTAGCAGTTACTACAATCCTAAATACTTTCAACTATGCCCATTATAGTTATAGGAGAGAGAGAGAGAGAGAGAGAGAGAGAGAGAGAGAGAGAGAGAGAGAGAGAGAGAGAGAGAGAGAGAGAGAGAGAGAGTCTGTAAATCATATCTATCCCTTTAATTTTGGGTAGTAAACCATTATATTCATGCAATGCATTTCTCACTATATACTGTACACAAAATAGAAATAACTAAATTCTCTCCTTGAGTCAGAAATATGATAGTTTAGAATTTGGTGTTATAAAACTATCTATCTTATGTATATCTCAATACCTAAACAAAATAATAACTAAATTCTCTCCTTAGATCAGGAATATGACTGCTTGAAACTGGGTGTTAAATATATCTATGTTATGAATATCTCAGTACCTACACAAAATATAAAAATAACTAAATTTTCTCCTTGAATCAGAAATATAATAGTTAGCAATTGTGTGTTAAATCTAGCTATCTTATGTATACAATACCTAAATAAAATGAAAAATAACTTAATTCTCTCAATGCATCAGTACCTGCACAAAATAAAATAATAACTAAATTCTCTACTTGAGTCAGAAATGTGATGGTTTGGAACTGTGTGTTAAATCTACCTACCTTATGTATATCTCATTACCAACACAAAATGAAATTATAACTATATCTTCACCTTGAGTCAGATATAAGATAGCTTGGAATTGCATGACCACACGTAAACAATACACAAAGATTTTCTCATGAATTTCTTTTCGAAGGAAAATCTCCAAGCATGTTTTGGCATCAATAATAACCGAGAGATGTTTGTTATTCCTTTTAGGATTCTGAAAATCCTGTTTACTGGTTTGAAAATATTCCTTCGAACGTCCCTGTAGGATCGGATATGAATAAATCTGCTAGTGTATTTATATTACCTTTAGTGATATGGTATATATATCACATTTATTTACAGGTAGTGTACACGACCCGTGAAAATTGATTGAGAAATATTTAGATAGATATACACACACACGCACACGCGAACGCACAGTCAGATGAAATCCTTCCCACCCCCTCCCCCTTTCTTAACTACAGTATAACAGGTAAGTTTGGGCAATTTGTGGGAGATTGTTGTTTTCCGAGTCATTGATCGTCAGTGTGAGAGAATATCTTTATATATATATATATATATATATATATATATATATGTATATATATATATATATATATATATATATATATATACATATATATATATATATATATATATATATATATATATATATATATATATATATGTAAATATGTGTATGTAAATATACATATGTATGTATGTATGTACACAGGCACACACACACACACACACACATATATATATATATATATATATATATATATATATATATATATATATATATATATATATATATATATATATATATATATATTTATATATATATATACACACATATATATATATATATATATATATAAATATATATATATATATATATATATATATATATATATATATATATATATATATATATGATAAATTTTGCACATTTAGACGTGTTATTCATATTCAAATAAGCCATATATATTTTTGATACATTAATGTCTGGATTCACTTAACGACCTCGTGATCAGAGCCCCAGGCGAAATCACACAGAGACAAGAGCTTGGGTCCGGCCGGGAATCGAACCCTGGTCGGCAAGCTTAGTCACTGTCTATAAAAGCTTGCCGACCAGGGTTCGATTCACGGCCGGACCCAAGCTCTTGTCTTGGTGTGATTTCGCCTGGGGCTCTGATCCCGAGGTCGTTAAGAGAATCCAGACATTAATGTATCAAAAATATATATGGCTTATTTGAATATATATATATATATATATATATATATATATATATATATATATATATATATATATTTATTTATTTATATATATAGTATGTAAATATAAATAATATATATATATAAATATATATATATATATATATATATATATATATATATATATATATATATATATATATATATATATATGTGTGTGTGTGTGTGTGTGTGTGTGTGTGTGTATATATATGTATATACATATATATATATATATATATATATATATATATATATATATATATATATATATATATATATGATAAATTTTGCACATTTTTACGTGTTTTTCATATTCAAATAAGCCATATATATTTTTGATATATTAATGTCTGGATTCTCTTAACGACCTCGGGATCAGAGCCCCAGGGGAAATCACACAAAGACAAGAGCTTGGCTCCGGCCGGGAATCGAACCCTGGTCGGCAAGCTTATATAGACAGTGACTAACCCATTCGGCCACGAAGAAAGATAAAAGTTAATGACAATTCTACTGTACTTATACCTGTCGAATTCAGGTATTTTGTACTTAGAATTGAAATCAACCCATCTTCACCATCGTAGCTAATTGGTAGTTTGTTACTTGGCATTCAATTAATGATAAATTTTGCACATTTTTACGTGTTTTTCATATCCAAATAAGCCATATATATTTTTGATATATTAGTGTCTGGATTCTCTTAACGACCTCGGGATCAGAGCCCCAGGCGAAATCACACAAAGACAAGAGCTTGGCTCCAGCCGGGAATCGAACCCTGGTCGGCAAGCTTATATAGACAGTGACTAACCCATTCGGCCACGAAGAAAGATAAAAGTTAATGACAATTCTACTGTACTTATACCTGTCGAATTCAGGTATTTTGTACTTAGAATTGAAATCAACCCATCTTCACCATCGTAGCTAATTGGTAGTTTGTTACTTGGCATTCAATTAATGATAAATTTTGCACATTTTTACGTGTTTTTCATATTCAAATAAGCCATATATATTTTTGATATATTAATGTCTGGATTCTCTTAACGACCTCGGGATCAGAGCCCCAGGCGAAATCACACAAAGACAAGAGCTTGGCTCCGGCCGGGAATCGAACCCTGGTCGGCAAGCTTATATAGACAGTGACTAACCCATTCGGCCACGAAGAAAGATAAAAGTTAATGACAATTCTACTGTACTTATACCTGTCGAATTCAGGTATTTTGTACTTAGAATTGAAATCAACCCATCTTCACCATCGTAGCTAATTGGTAGTTTGTTACTTGGCATTGAATTAATGATAAATTTTGCACATTTTTACGTGTTTTTCATATTCAAAAAAGCCATATATATTTTTGATATATTAATGTCTGGATTCTCTTAACGACCTCGGGATCATAGCCCCAGGCGAAATCACACAAAGACAAGAGCTTGGCTCCGGCCAGGAATCGAACCCTGGTCGGCAAGCTTATATAGACAGTGACTAACCCATTCGGCCACAAAGAAAGATAAAAGTTAATGACAATTCTACTGTACTTATACCTGTCGAATTCAGGTATTTTGTACTTAGAATTGAAATCAACCCATCTTCACCATCGTAGCTAATTGGTAGTTTGTTACTTGGCATTCAATTAATGATAAATTTTGCACATTTTTACGTGTTTTTCATATTCAAATAAGCCATATATATTTTTGATTTATTAATGTCTGGATTCTCTTAACGACCTCGGGATCAGAGCCCCAGGCGAAATCACACAAAGACAAGAGCTTGGCTCCGGCCGGGAATCGAACCCTGGTCGGCAAGCTTATATAGACAGTGACTAACCCATTCGGCCACGAAGAAAGATAAAAGTTAATGACAATTCTACTGTACTTATACCTGTCGAATTCAGGTATTTTGTACTTAGAATTGAAATCAACCCATCTTCACCATCGGCCGGAGCCAAACTCTTGTCTTTGTGTGATTTCGCCTGGGGCTCTGATCCCGAGGTCGTTAAGAGAATCCAGACATTAATATATCAAAAATATATATGGCTTATTTGAATATGAAAAACACGTAAAAATGTGCAAAATTTATCATTAATTGAATGCCAAGAGCCCTTGTGAATGGCAGATGTAAGAAACAGTGACTATTCAATAGCAGGACAATGCTCTTGAGACTGAACTTATATAAGATAAGCGCCCAAGCTGCCTCCCCACCCAAGGTAAGACCAGGAAGGGCTAGGCAATGGCTGCTCTTTACTCAGCAGATAAAGTTTATAAGGTTTATAAGAACACTCATGAATGGCAGATGTAAGAAACAGTGACAATCCGTTAGCAGGACAATGCTCTAGAGACTGTACTAATATATGATAAGCGCCCAAGCCCCCTCCCCACCCAAGTAGGACCAGGGAAGGCCAGGCAATGGCTGTTGATTACTCAGCAGATAAAGTTTATAAGGTTTATAAGAACCCTCATGAATTGTAGATGTAAGAAACAGGGACTATCCAATAGCAGGACAATGCTCTAGAGACTATACGTTTATATGATAAGCACCCAAGCTGGCTCCCCACCCAAGGTAGGACCATGGAAGGCCAGGCGATGGCTGCTGATTATTCAGCAGATAAACCTATAGGCTAAAGTAACATGGATAGTGAGATTACGGACACTACAAGAAGCTATCAAGCTTGAGCGAGGTTCGAACCCCATTCCGGCAGATCGCCGGCAGTTAGGTTTCCAATTTAAAAGTAAACTAATAAATGTAATTACATCTATATGTATGTAAATTACCATCCTTGAATAGCAAATATTGATTTTAGAATACTTAACACGTTGTGGCTAAATTGTATGTCACTGTTGTACCAGTATCCTGGACCAGGGTTTGATTCCCCGCCCTGCGAGAAGCTATTGTCTTTGAGTTGATTACCCCTTGGGTTTCTGATCCCAAGGTATAAGAAAAAATCCAGATATTAAGGAATCAAAATATGTGGTTTATTTTAACGTAAATATATATATATTTATGTACATATATATATATATATATATATATATATATATATATATATATATATAAATATATATATATATATATATATATATATATATATATATATATATATATATATATATATATATATATATATATATATATATATATATATACATACATACATATACATACATACATATATATATATATATATATATATGTATATGCATATATATAATTAAATATATACATATATGTATATACACATATGTATATATATATATATATATATATATATATATATATATATATACATACATACATATATATATATATATATATATATATATATATACATATATATATATATATATATATATATATATATATATATATATATATATATATATACATATGTGTGTGTGTGTGTGTGTGTGTGTGTGTGTGAGAGTGTGCATCTGTAAGCCACTTTATTAAGATATGCTTTTCTCTTCAGCCGGAAATTGAATAACGTTGAGTAATTTTACTCTTGTGAAGAGAAACGTCTCATTTATTCTATAAATGAGTAACATTAAGCTTATGAATTATTAATGAGTAGTGAGGTTGAAAAATGCAAATGCTATCTTTGCAACAATGACCATTTAATGATATGACTCATTTTTCACAGAGGTAATCCTCAAACATGACTATGTGGAAATAATTAAGTAGTGTCTAATAATCGGTATTTTGGACCATTTGTATGCCTGTAGAGACATTTCGTGCAGCACTTAGTTTTATCAACACTTGATAATTAGTATTTAATTAGTAATGGGTATAATTAGTTGGTATTTAAAAAATATATTCTATTTCACTGAGTTCAATTTATAAATTCATATATATATATATATATATATATATATATATATATATATATATATATATATATATACATATATATATATATATATATATATATATATATATATATATATATATATATACATATATATACATATCTATCTATCTATCTATCTATATATATATATAGAGAGAGAATATATATATATATATATATATATATATATATATATATATATATATATATATATATAAAACAATAACAAATGCAGCCGTTTCATGACCACTGCAGGACAAATGCCTCAGACATGTTCTAATTCATGTATGAGTTTGGCTAGTTATCATCACTACGCTGGCCACTGCAGATTGGTGATAGTGGGAGACTTTAGTATGATCGATCACAGCAAACCAACCTACTATAGATGGCCGTGACTAGTACAGCTTTGGTGATCACGACGTTAAGGTATCCCCACTTTTATATATCTTTACTATCATATAACCTTTTAGCTATCAAAATTCCTTTCGTTTTATAAAATGATCCAACTTCCTGTATAGTTTAATTTTATTCATAAATAAATCATAACTATGCAATGATTATGTGTCAAGTTTCTAAATATTTTTTTATATAAAAAGTACTTTTTTGGAAAATCATATTTTAGATTCATTTGCTGATTAATGATAATACTAAAACAACTAGTACGATTATTCCTCCTAATATAGTTTTTTTATAGTTTATAAAGTGATATTTATTTTAATACTGTTGCTCTTCTTAAAATATCCAATTTTTCCTTTCTTTCTTTCCTCACTGATCTATTTTCCCTGTTGGAGCCCCTGGGCTTATAGCATCTTGCTTTTCCAACTAGGGTTGTATCTTAGCAAATAATAATAATAATAATAATAATAATAATAATAATAATAATAATAATAATAAGTGCCACATGACTTTGTAAAATTACTAAACAGAATTTTTTCTATGAAACGGAATATTTATAAGAATCTGTGCATGATCTCATCATGATCATTATCATTTCTTCCTACGCCTATTGACGCAAAGGGCCTCGGTTAGATTTCGCCAGTCGTCTCTATCTTGAGCTTTTAATTCAATACTTTTCCATTCATCATCTCCTATTCCACGCATCATAGTCCTCAGCCATGTAGGCCTGGCTCTTCCAGCTCTTCTCGTGCCTTGTGGAGCCCAGCTGAACGTTTGGTGAACTTATAAGTGGATGCAATATGCTATAACCGTTTAATCCAAAGCAATAACTTATCTAAACATGTGACTGATATTTATGAAGATTATTATGAATGAATTTAACGAGGTAAAATAGATAAACAATTGTCTTACATACTCTTACCCACACTAAGGACATAAGCTACGGTTATGTTGGTCGATGTGGTAATGTCCCAGACTGGTGAACGCCATACTGGGGTGCAAGTCACCCTCAAACTCGTAAGTTCCTTTGGTCGCTACTACCTCACCATCCTTGTGAGCTAAGGATGTGGGTTCTGGGGGAGCCTAGAGGTCTATCTGCCAAGTCATTAGCAGTCATTGCCTGCCTCTTATTGATCCTAGCTTGGATGGAAAGGGGGTTGGACGCTGATCATATGTATATATGATCAGTCTCTATGGCACTGCCCTGCTTTCTAAGGCAATGTCACAGTTCCTTGCCTCTACCTTTCATGAGTGCCCTTTCAACTTTTATAAGTATATATAGTCAGTCTCTAGGGCATTGTTTTGCTTGCTATGGTAATGTCACTGTCCCTTGCCTCTGCCATTCACGAACGACCTTTCAGCTTTTAATAGTTCCTCAGAAACGAACAAGGAACAATGGAAAAAGACAAATGATCCAGTGAAAACTTGCTTAACTCAGCTCAACTCTACCGCAAAAGTCTTAGAGAATAGTAAACAAACTTTTGAACTACGAGAACATCACTGGAATTTTATACACTCAAGAAAAGATAAGAGATTCGTTTATAAGTTTCTGTTTCTTTTAAAGAAGAGTTTTGTTGCTTCCGGCTTACGTAATGTTACAATGCCGTTTACCTTTCAAGTTCCAAGTGGATGAATTGTCTAAATTGTATTTAGTTACTTGAAATATGTATAACTAAGATCTGTAATTTTTTATATACCCCTAAAACATCGCATAAGTAATGAATGTAATTTCATTAACATTATAGTGGCAAAGACCTATATACAATGACATATACATATAAGCATACGCAGATACACACACACTCACACACACACACACACATACATATATATATATATATATATATATATATATATATATATATATATATATGGAGTATTTTATTTGCAGCTAGTTTTGTATCAATATATTTTCCCTCTATGTCTTTTTTTTTTCAAGGCCACTCATGAATGGCAGAGGCAAAGGACAGTGATATTGCCCCATTAAGCTGGACAATGCTCTAGAAACTGACCATATATATACATATGAGGAGTGGCCAAGCCTCCTCTCCACCCATGCAATGACCAAGGAGGGGCGGGCAATGACTGCTGATGACTCAGCAGATATACCTATAGGCTCCCGAAAACCCCCTTCCTTAGCTGGCAATGTAGGTGAGGTTGCAGCAACCAAAGGAACTAACGATTCTGAGAGGGATTCGAACCTCAGTCTTGCCATCACCAGTCAGTAACGTAACCGCCCGCCTTCCATCCCTAGGTCACAAGAAAGGATGAGGTTGCAGCAATCAAAGGAACTAGCGATTCTGAGAGGAATTCGAACCCCAGTCTGCTGATCATCAGTCAGTAACGTTACCTCACCCTCTTCCTTACCTCGCAACGATGATGAGGTTGCAGGAACCAAAGGGACTAACGAGTCTGAGGGGGATTCGAACCACAGTCTGGGGATCACCAGTCAGCAACGTTATCCCACCTTCTTCCTTAGCTCGTAACGATGGTGAGGTTGCACCGACCAAAGCAACTAACAAGTCTGAGAGGGATTCGAACCCCAGTTAGGAACATTAACCCTCCCTTCCATCCTTAGCTCACCAGGAAGGATGAGGTTGCAGTGACCAAAGGAACTAACGAGTCTGAGCAGGATTCGACCCATAGCCTTGCGATCACCTGCCAGGAACGTTACCGGTCCCCTTCATTAGCTTGCAATGATGGTGAGGTTGCAAGGACTAAAGGAACTAATGAGTGTGAGCGGTATTCGAACATCAGTCTTACAATCACCAGTCAGGAACATTACCCTACCCCCATCCTTAGCTCGCAACGTTGGTCAGGTTGCAGCGACCAAATGAACTAACGAGTCTGAGAGGGATTCGAAAGTTAGTCTTGCAATCATCAGTCAGGAACGTTACCACACCCCCTTCCTCAGCTCGCAACGATGGTCAGGTTGCAGTGACCAAATGAACTATCGAGTCTGAGAGGGATTCGACAGACAGTCTTGCGATCATCAGTCAGGAACGTTACCGGACCCCTTCATTAGCTCGCAACGATGGTGAGGTTGCAGCGACCAAATGAACTAACAACTCTGAGCGGGATTCGAACCCCAGTCTGGTCATCACCAGTTAGGAACGTTACCGCCCCCCTTCCTTACCTCGCAACTATGGTGAGGTTGCAGCGACTAAATGAATTAATGAGCCTGACCAGGATTCGAACACAGCCTGGCGATCACCAGTCAGGAATGTTA
>NC_090750.1:55445124-55450124 GCF_036898095.1 Palaemon carinicauda | reverse complement strand
ACAGTGGGTAAAGCCTTTGCTGAGAGCAAGGCTAAAAGGCAGTAGTTTCCTGAGTTAGTGACAGTGGGTAAAGCCCTTCCTAAAAAACAAGACTGCGGGCAGAAGATTCCTGAGTTATTGGCATTGGGTAAAGCCTTTGCTGAGAGCAAGGCTAAAAGTCAGTAGTTTCCTGAGTTAGTGACAGTGGGTGAAGCCTTTGCTGAGAGCAAGGCTAAAAAACAGTAGTTTCCTGAGTTAGTGACAGTGGGTAAAGCCTTTGCTGAGAGCAAGGCTAAAGGCAGTAGTTTCCTGAGTTAGTGACAGTGGGTAAAGCCCTTCCTAAAGAACAAGACTGAGGGCAGAAGATTCCTGAGTTATTGGCAGTGGGTAAAGCCTTTGCTGAGAGCAAGGCTAAAAGGCAGTAGTTTCCTGAGTTAGTGACAGCGGGTAAAGCCCTTCCTAAAGAACAAGACTGAGGGCAGAAGATTCCTGAGTTATTGTCAGTGGGTAAAGCCTTTGCTGAGAGCAAGGCTAAAAGGCAGTAGTTTCCTGAGTTAGTGACAGTGGGTAAAGCCTTTGCTGAGAGCAAGGCTAAAAGACAGTAGTTTCCTGAGTTAGTGACAGTGGGTAAAGCCTTTGCTGAGAGCAAGGCTAAAAGGCAGTAGTTTCCTGAGTTAGTGACAGTGGGTAAAGCCCTTCCTAAAGAACAAGACTGAGGGCAGAAGATTCCTAAGTTATTGTCAGTGGGTAAAGCCTTTGCTGAGAGCAAGGCTAAAAGGCAGTAGTTTCCTGAGTTAGTGACAGTGGGTAAAGCCTTTGCTGAGAGCAAGGCTAAAAGGCAGTAGTTTCCTGAGTTAGTGACAGTGGGTAAAGCCCTTCCTAAAGAACAAGACTGAGGGCAGAAGATTCCTGAGTTATTGGCAGTGGGTAAAGCCTTTGCTGAGAGCAAGACTGAAAAGCAGAAGTTTCCTGAGTTAGTGACAGTGGGTAAAGCCTTTGCTAAAGAACAAGACTGAAAGGCAGAAGATTCCTGAGTTATGGTCAGTTTGTCTAGCCTTTGCAAGGGGGCAATACTGCAAGGCAGAAGATTCCTGAGTTAGTGACAGTGGGTAAAGCCTTTGCTAAAGAACAAGACTGAAAGGCAGAAGTTTCCTGAGTTATGGTCAGTTGGTCTAGCCTTTGCTAGAGGGCGATACTGCAAGGCAAGAAGGTTCCTGAGTTATTGACAGTTGGCCTAGCCTTCTTTGCTACTAAGCAAGGCAACAAGGCAGCAGCTGTCCTTTTAGTCACTTTCTACGACACGGAGGTCGTACGGTTTATTGACCGTAAGCCTAACCATTACTAAATAAGAAGACTGGAAGGCAGCAGTTTCCTCCAAAGTTATTAAGAGTAGGCCCAGCCTTTTTTGCTAAAGAGCATGACCGCGAGGCAGAAGCTGTCCTCTTAGTCGCTTTCTACGACATGCAAGACTTACGGTGGTATTATTCTAACACCCCTACCCCAGGTCATAAAGCTTCAATGAAAGTACTTGAGTTTTTAAAATATTGATCCTTTTATATAGACAGGAATTTATTACTGAAAAAATAACATTAAATTACCATTTACTGTTAATATGAGAGATTATTGGTTCCAGTTGAAACCAATTGATCATTCGTTACTTTGACAGATCATTAACACGGATTATGGTGACTGACATTCCATGTAAATAAATGTAATTGATTGAATAGTATGTGGTATTTATTTAGTTTCAGCAATAATCGTCATTTTTCTTAATTGAAGTTAATTTCAGTGATTGGTAATATTTTTAGCTTAGATATATGATTTGCGTTATTATACGTTTACTTGATTATATGTTTTATCAAAACATTTACATTACAATGAATATGAAATAATACACTATTTATCTAGGACCATGTCTTTTGAAGTTTTATGAATGGCGTCAAATGTTATTCTATTTATCAGTGTTGCAGTAATATCAAAACATGGTTTTGATAACAAAATGTTTGTTGAAATGCTTGATGTATATATATATATATATATATATATATATATATATATATATATATATATATCTATATATTTATTTATATACATATACATATATATATATATATATATATATATATATATATATATATATATATATCTATATATTTATATATATACATATATATATATATATATATATATATATATATGCATATATATATATATATATATATATATATATATATATATATATGTATATATATATATATATATATATATATATTTATATATGTATATCTATATATATATACATATATATATATATGTATATATATATATATATATATATATATATACATATATATATATATATTCGAATAACCATTCCAGGAATCGATTCGAGTACCCATTTCAGGAATCGATACTAAAATAACCATTTCAGGAATCTATATTATAATAACCATTCCAGGAATCGATATTTCAATAATCATTCCGGGAATCGATTTGAATAACCATTCCAGGAATTGATATTAGAATAACCATTCAAGGAAACAATACTTGAATAACCATTCCAGGAATCGATATTCGAATAACCATTCCAGGAATCGATTCAAATAACCATTCCAGGAATTGATATTTGAATAATCATTCCAGGAATTGATATCAGAATAACCCTTCCAGGAAACAATATTCGAATACCCATTCCAGGAAGAATAATCATTCCCGGAATCGATATCAGAATAACCCCTCCAGGAAACAATATTCGAATAAACAATCCAGAAATAAATATTGTAATAACCATTCCAGGAATCAATATTTGAATATCCATTCCAGGAATTGATATTAGAATAAGCATTTCAGGATACGATATTCGAATAACCATTCCAGGAAGCGATATTCGAAAAACCATTTCAGGAATCAACATTCGAATAACCATTCCAGGAATTGATTCGAATAACCATTCCAGGAAACGATATTTGAATAATCATTCTAGGAGTCGATATCAGAGTAACCCTTCCTGGAAACAATATCCGAATAACCATTCCAGAAATAGATATTGTAATAACCATTCCAGGAAACGAAATTCGAATAACTATTCCAGGAATCAATATTTGAATAACCATTCCAGGAATTGATATCAGACTAACCATTTCAGGACTCGATATTCGAATAACCATTCCAGGAAGCGATATTCGAATAACTATTCCAGGAATCGATAGTTGAAAAACTATTCCAAGAATCAATATTCGAATAACCATTCCAGGAAATGATATTCAAATCAATCAATCAATCCAGTCTTAACAACTACCAGAACGCTATCAATTGCTGATATCTTGAATTGGCAACCTATGTTAAAAAATTTAATTGAAAAGAAACAATTTCTAAATATAGATAAAAGAAAGGAACTGAGCAAAAAACACAATATAATTTAGAAAATAAATAAACCAGAGCACAAGAGGGTGAAGTCCAAACACAAGCCAGATGAAAAACTGACAACTCCAAGTGTTCTATAAACACTGGAGCCAGAAGAAAATATCTTCATATCCAGAACAGGAAAACCAGGCTCTCTCAAGCTAAAGTCAATACTGGAAAAAGCAGCTTTGAATCATGTGTAAGTGAAGATTCAACTTATATTTTCATGATTTTCGCCTGTGACATAAGCAAAGGCATCAGTTCGCATGATCATCCCGCAGTGCAAGAAGACAATATCCATTGTTTTCCAGGAATCTAGAACAGCTGTGTTGTTGAGTTTTATTTTATTATTATTACTGCAAAATATGATATTCTGCCGAACATATTCTGTTCTCGGTATTAGTAGTTACTCGTCAAAAGTTTTATATTAGCACCCCCCCCCCAAAAAAAAGATTATTTTTCCATTTCATAGTTTCTTATGGTTTGAAAATCTATCTTATTTCCTGGTAGTTTCTGCTCTAACGTATATTTCCAATCATAAATGTAATTCATCGAAGTTATCTGTCAAACTGTCATTATAAAGAGTTTATTATTTTCCATATACATTAGATATAAACCTGCAGATATGAATAACCATAAATAGTTCATCATCAAGACAACAAGAATCATGAAGTATATTACTAATTACCTCGTTTGCTTACACTTACCCAACTATAACTACCTAACTGCATAAATAAAATCATTAAAACATCTCATTAGTTGATATATTTCAAATTAGCTTCCCATAGTGCAAATATATAATAATCTATCCGTAATCAATATCACTTTTAATGTTCATCAAGCTTTATTTTAATGTATTTTCAAGTGTGTTATTTGAAACTTATCTCAAATCTCAGATTTGATAACAAAAGTTTCTCGTTAGTGAGTCTGGAAGGAATTTAGTTTTTAGAAAGTTCTATTAAACAGTCGAATGAAAAAAACAATTGAAGTAATCGATATATCATTTGAATCCCAGTTTAAAGGCTCAAGGGCAGATCATGAATGGGAGAGTCAAGGGACAGTGATATTGCCTACCAAGCAGGACAATGCCCTAGAGACTGGCCATATATATACATATGATCAGCGCCCAAGCCCCCTCCCTATCCAAGCAAGGACCAAGGAGGGCCAGGCAATGTCTGCTGATGACTCAGCAGATAGACCTATAGACTCTCCCAAACATCCTTAGCTCATAAGGACGGAGAGGTTACAGCGACCAAAGGAACTCGAGTGGGACTCGAACCCCAGTCTAGCGATCAGCAGTCAGGGGCGTTACCACTTGGACCACCTTATTTTGGTCAGTTCAGATCAATTATTTAAACTGAATGGAACAATATTTGGTTTAGAAAAATGATTTTTTATTTTAATCTTATCACACAACTATAATTTTGACTGTATTTATTAGATAGAATAAATTTCTTTTTTACATATGACCTTAGCACCATTCTTTTGAATATTCACCTCACGATTACCTTATTCTTCATGTAGTTTTTTATTTTTATAAAATTGAAAGTTCACTGTACGGGAACATTCATAAAGAACAAATCATATCTACTTCAAGTGGAACAATGGTGGTATCTTCA
>NC_090750.1:55435124-55437624 GCF_036898095.1 Palaemon carinicauda | reverse complement strand
TTAATATTTGATAATGTTTTACAATATCTAAACGAACACATATCTTGAGATAACGAGACTTGTCTTTACTTATTTAAGCCAAATAAAAGAAATAGATTTTAGTTCACTTAAGCTATTTGAATAATAAGATAATCATTACAATATTCCTGCCTTGACCCGAACATGAAAAATTACGAGAAAATAAAAAAGGAATAGGGTTGTCGTGGCCGAAGTGATAACGTCCCTGACTGGTCAACTGGGGTTCGAGGCCCGCTCAAACCTATTAGTTCATTTAGTCGCTGCAACCTCACCACTAAAGTTAGCTAAGGATGTGGGGTTTTGGGGAGCCTATATATCTATCAGCTGAATCATCAGCAGCCATTGCCTGGCCCTCCTTGGTCCAGCTTGGGTAGAGTGGGGGCTTGGGCGCTGATCATACGTATATATGGTCAGTCTCTAGGGCATTGTCCCTCTCGATAGGGCAATGTCACTGTCCCTTGCGTCTGCCATTCATAAGGAGACTTTGAACATTCACCATTAAAGTAAACTAAGGATGGGGGGTTTTTGGGAGCGTATAGGTCTATCAGCCGAATCATCAGCAGCCATTGCCTGGCCCTCCTTGGTCCAGCTAGTGTAGAGTGGGGGCTTAGGCACTGATCATACGTATATATGGTCAGTCTCTAGAGCATACTCCTGCTCGATAGGGCAATGTCACTATCCCTTGCGTCTGCCATTCATAAGGGGACTTTGAACATATAAACCTTTAAACGTAATGTGAATTTTTTTTTTTTTTTGGGACATAACGTGATCTTCTTATGAATCTAGAGTGATCAATGCATCCGTCATAATCAATCATGTTTGGAGGCGGATTGATCTATGATTCTATATGAATATGGAGATGAATTAACAAGATTTTGAGATAAACCAGAGAGAATGAAATGATACCATGAATATTAATAGACGTTAAACTCATATGGAAATCTTACCTTTATAATGAAGGCCAAGTGTCTGGGAATATATATATATATATATATATATATATATATATATATAAATATGTATATTTATAAATATATATATATATATATATATATATATATATATATATATATATATATATATATATATATATATATATATCTGTGAATATATACACACATTTATATATCTATACATATATATATATATATATATATATATATATATATATATATATATATATATACATATATATATATATATATATATATATATATATATATATATATATATACACGCATATATATATATATATATATACATATATATATATATATATATATATATATATATATATATATGTATATACATAAATATATATATATATATATATATATATATATATATATATATATATATATATATATATATATATATATATATATATATATCTGTGTGTGTATATGTTTCATAAGTTCTGATGATATCACCATCATCATTCTACACAAAACGTTAATCGATTCAAATCATAACAGTTCCCTTAAATGATTTAAACAAAACAAAGAATTATCTACGAGAAAGTAAGAGTTAAATATAAATAAATAAGTAAAGTTCACCTTTCGATATCATTCTCACCTGATCAAAATGTAAATGTTCTTAATAAGTCTGAAGAAAATACAATTAGGGTTAGAAATCTCCTTTTAATCCAAACGCTGAGATACAATAATTAATTCCCGTGTGCAAAGAATAAGGATAAATCAGGGTTGTATTTCCCCAAAGGGACTGAAAGGATTATCGGGCGGACGTAAAACGAGTTCATTACCGACGGATTTCGGTCGTATCTCGGGGGAACTGACTGCTCCCTGAATCTTCAGTAACAAACAGGTTACTTTGTGGTAAATAATCGTATATAATTGACCATCCGTTCTCTGTCTATGTCAGGTGGTAATCAACTGTACCAATACTTTAAATGTGGAAGTACGGTACGATTTCAATTATGGCTGGACTAGTATTATTATTATTATTATTATTATTATTATTGTTATTATTATTATTATTATTATTATTTCCTAAGCTACAACCCTAGTTGGAATGGCAAGATGCTATAAGCCCAAGAGCTTCAACAGGAAAAAATAGCCCAGTGAGGCAAGGAAACAAGGAAATAAATAAACGTTATAAGAAGTAATGAAAAACTAAGATAAAATAATTAATTTATGATTTAAAGACTAAATCCTTCTTAAAAACGTTCTCAATAATCAGCTATAAGAAATTTTCATTTATTGTTAAAGTTAGATGGTTGAAAGTTAAAATTTACTTTATTCCATTAAGAGGAAAATTACTAGAGGAAGCTATTGACTCATACCCGTACGCCTATAGTCAATTCTTTTTAGTGAGGCAGATTTGCACCGACAAGTAGGGATGTCCTTTTAGCTCGGAACAGTTTCCTGATCGCTGATTGGTCGGACAAAGATAATTCTAACCAATCAGATAGCAAGAAACTTTTCCGAGCTAAAAGGGGACCGCTGCGAGTCAGTGCAAATCT
>NC_090750.1:55425124-55430124 GCF_036898095.1 Palaemon carinicauda | reverse complement strand
CAACGCCATCTATTGGCTTGTTTTGCATTCCAAGAATGTGGGGGAGTAAATGTTGTAGACAAAAGTATTATTCGTATTCATAACGCTGTCATTATTATATCTAGATTCTAATAGCAGCCATATTATTTTATTGGTTATAATATTTAATTGTATGAACATGGTATCCCTAATATAATGAAAATAAATAACCTATTAATTACATTGACTTTCATTTTCACCTTCGTCGATAATGGACTCGCCAATCATGACGCCATGAATACTCAAACTACCAAAACAAAACACGATCAAATACACTTAAATTAGTCAATAGAAAGCCATTATTGTCGTATTCACGCAATATTAAAGAAATATTTTTTACTATTCCATATGTTTTAACCTCTAAAAGTTCTGGATTCATAATTCTTTCAGTGTTTAAGTATCTCGTGACAGTTTTGAAAATTGGTAGCCCTGAAAGGCCGATGGCCACTTCTTGTAAACAATGAAATTCTTTTACGATATATTCCAGCCAAGCCAAAGGCTAAAATTGTACATGCTTATAGTATGTTCCTCATTCACCAACAATATAAAAAGTAAATAATCATATTGATGAATGCATAAGTATATTCTAATGCTTCAGGTAACAGTTATGGTACGTTGGTGAGAATAACTTTTTACCCTAAAGGAATGAAAAGCGTTTAGATATGTTACGCTGTATTAAAATGACAGGAAGACGACATAAAGTATAATTTTCATATTTTATTGAAAATTTTAGGCCAATATATCACCATTTCCCGATGGAAACTCTCTATTGAATGTTTATATGTTTATATGGGAGATACAGTATATCATTTCAATGTCACTGTTCTTAACATATCTTATTTTTCCTCTTTTTTTTCCTTCCATCACTGGACTATTTTCCCTGTTGGAGCCCTTGAGCTTATACCATCTTGATTTTCCAACTAGGGTTGTAGCTTAGCAATCAATAATAATAATAATAATAATAATAATAATAATAATAAAAATAATAATGATAATAATAATAATAACAATACTAATAATAATAATAAAATGAAAATCCTTATCACGGACTATTCAGTACGTTAATCTTTAAACCATAACTACTCGTTCAGCCATATTATTATTATTATTATTATTATTATTATTATTATTATTATTATTATTAACTGCTAAGCTGCAACCCTAGATGGAAAACCAGGATGCTATAAGCCCAGGGGCTCTAACAGGGAAAATATCCCAGTGTGGAAAGGAAACAATGGAAAATAAAATATTTTAAGAAGAGTAACAACAATGAAATAAATATTCCCTAAATAAACTATAAAGACATTAACAAAACAAGAGGAAGAGAAATTGAAATCGTACCTTAATTCCACATTTAAAGTATTAGTATAGTTGATTACCCCCTGATATAGATAGAGAACGGATGGTCAATTATATATAATTATATAATTATTCACCACAAAGAAAGTTGTTAGTTACTGGAGATTTAGAGAGCAGTCCGTGGCCCAAGATACGATCCCAATCCGTCGGTAATTAACTTTGGCGAAGCCATAAGACTCGTTTTACGTCTGCGCGAGAATCCCTCCAGTCCCTTTGGGGAAATACAACCCTGATTTATCTTCATTCTTTGCACACGGGAATTAATTATTGTATCTCAGCGTTCGGATTAAAAGGAGATTTGTAACCCTAATTGTATTTTCTTCCGACTTATTCCGAACATTTACATTTTGATCAGGCGAGAATGATATCGAAAGGTGAACTTTACTTAATTTTTTATATTTAACTCTTACTTTCTCGTAGATAATTCCTTGTTTTGTCTAAATCATTTCAGAGACTGGTTATGCTTTAAATCAATTAATGCTCTTGGTATTATGATTGTGTTGATTGTTATTAACAAAGCTTATAATACTATGATTTGATTACCAAATATTGCAGTCAATTATAAATGATAGAAAGGCATCGAAAACCGTGAGATTTGTTGATATTTTTCAATGGATCATATTGTATCACATCATTCAGTATTTTCAAATGAATAAGTATTCTAGCAATGCATGGAAAATACATCCGATTTTGAAGCAATATATTGATATGTCAGTTACCAACCTGCAGTACATGTTTAGTGCAATTGATAAGCAAACACTTGTGATTCAAGTAATTCTTTACAACCCTTTGATTAAACAGTAACCAGAATAGTGTGGATGAGATCATGGTGAGGGGTAGATGGAGATGGTTAGGGCATGCTCTTCGCACTCAACAAGAGAGATTGGTTCCCTAAACGTTTAACTTGGTTCCAAGAGGCATAGAAGAGTTGGAAGACCCGGGCCTATATGACTGAGGATTATGAAACGTGAAGTAAGAGATGAATGGAGAAGTATTGATTTTAAAGCTCAAGATAGAGACGACTTGCGAAATCTAACAGAGGCCCTTTGCGTCAATAGGCGTTGCAGGTGATGCTGATGAATTCATTCTACTTTAAAATTCAACTTGAATTTACTTTGGGCAAAATACAGAGATCCAGTTTTAACCATATTTTACACGTAGACCCGTTAATAATAATAATAATAATAATAATAATAATAATAATAATAATAATAATAATAATAATAATAATAATAATAATAATAATAATGACAAAAATTCAATAATAATAATAATAATAATAATAATAATAATAATAATAATAATAATAATAATAATAATAATAATAATAATAAACATTATCCATTATTGTCCAGTAACATAATCGCAATGTAAGGCAACATTATCCATGGAAATTAGTCAGAGATTCAAGTAAACTGCGTAATTATTTTGAAATATCACTAATCTCTTTTAAGCAGATTAGATTTAGATGTATTCTGATATATCTGGTTTATTTTTAATTGCTTTTATTATAAGCAAAATGTTGACAGCAATCAGATTGCTTACGTGATGAGGAAGGAAATGACTTTTCTAGTTATAATATATATATATATATATATATATATATATATATATATATATATATATATATATATATATATATATATACCTATATATATATAACATACACACACACACACACATATATATATATATATATATATATATATATATGTGTGTGTGTGTGTGTATATATATACATATACATATACATATATATATATATATTATATACATATATAAGTAAATAAATATATATATATATATATATATATATATATATATATATATATATATATATATATATATATAAATTGAAGACATCAATTCCATTATTACATACAGAAACATTAAACTGTACAACTATACTCAAAGCAATATGACAACTGCAATATTTTAATCTCTCTCTCTCTCTCTCTCTCTCTCTCTCTCTCTCTCTCTCTCTCTCTCTCTCTCTCTCTCAAGCTCATGTAATTTATTGGATGGTTGCCCTAACAATGCCTAATTAAGAAAGAAATCAAGTGGATTATACACTTGCGTAGGGACTTAATCCAACCAATTATTTTCTGTCGAGAACGTAGAATTAAGAGATCGAAAAGTCATCATTACTGATATATCATTCTCAAGACGCTTAAGAAAATAGAACAGGGCAGGCTAACGACATATAAGGAGAATAACAAGCTGCTTATAATGAACAAAGAAGAACAAATTTAATTAATGATTATTGAATATAAACAGGGGAAATCCCCAGCCTTGTATCCTAATTTTTTTTCAGAATATACTGTTAAAACACCGTAATTTTAATTTGAAATTATCCGTATAAATATACCGTTCTTAGCCGTATTTCAATAAAATACAGGCAACCGTAATTTCACCCTGCTTTATTATTATCTTTTACGGGTTGGTTTCCGTACTATCAATCCTTTTATGTCAATATAGACGTTTTTAAAACGGTAAATGCCTGGCAACATTTATTCAAAGATTTATACCTTTTTTACGGCAAATTTATAACAGTGTAGGCCTACTCAATCCTAATTCTTCATGTCCTCTGGGAAGAAAAGCTATTTAACTTTTTCTAACGATGGATTATAAAGATTAAAACGAGCAATGAATTATTTGAGCAATATGCCACAGGTAATGAGCAATTCAGATAAATTTGGTCTACCACAAATGTTAAAGGGGATTGCTTTTCACAGCTCATCGCCTCTCCTCTTCTTCTTCTTCTGCTTCTTCTTTGTCTGCATCTATGTGGGGTCGATGGTTCTGGCCAGCGTTCTCCATCTACCTCTGTCCCCACACTTCATCACCTGTTAATCCCTTTGATCGAAGATCATCCTTGATACAGTCCATTCACCTTCGTTTTGGTCTCCCTCTCCCTCTCATTAAAGTGAAATAATAATATTGTAATATTTTGGCAACAAAATTCCAGACATTCCAACTACCAGTCTTTCTCCTTACGGCTGAGAGGAAGGACGCTGGTGACTGGCATAACGCATGAACATACGCTACCGGGATCTTAAGCGATGTCAGGCAGGGCAGCTGTTCGGGACTACGCTTTACCCCCAAAGCCAAAGCAAAGTCCTTCAAAAAGAAGGCAACCGTGCTTACCCCAGACGAAAGACGCTGATGACTGGTACAACACATGAACATACGCTACCGGGATCTAAGCGATGTCAGGCAGGGCAGCTGTTCAGGACTACGCTTTACCCCAAAGCCATAGCAAAGTTCTTCAAAAAGAAGGCAACCGGGCTTACCCCAGACGAAAGACGTTGGTGACTGGTACAACACATGAACATACACTACCGGGATCTTGAGCGATGTCAGGCAGGGCAGCTGATAGGGACTACGGTCTACCTCAAAGCTAAAGTAAAGTCCTTCAAAAAGAAGGCCACCGTGCTTACCCCATACAAATGGAAAAAAAAAAATGCACGTTAATAGAAGAAGAGTTCTTTCATAGAGTAAGTTCAATTCATTCCGTTTATCAAAACATTTTATCATTATCCGACAATATTTGTACTGAGGAAGAGTTATTTTATTTGATTACTGACACAAACAAAATCAATTTGTTCCTCCTTCTTGAGTTA
>NC_090750.1:55395124-55412624 GCF_036898095.1 Palaemon carinicauda | reverse complement strand
ACAACCTAGAATGGGTGACCCCTTTCTAGTACAGCTTTGCTGATCATGGCCATACACAAAACCCTTTCACCACGTCAAGGTATCCCCGCTCAGAAGGGTTAATTAACCAGATCAGATACAATTAACATTGATTCTCTTCTACTACGAGCAACAATTAAATTAATTTTGGTAGTTTTATCTTGTGGAAAAGAATAATCAAATAAATAAAAAGCTTTTGATTATAAAAAAAAAAAACAGCTAAATTAAATGTCTTTTGTTTGATTTTCCTGAAATTACTAATGAGTCAATGATCCCCGGTTTGATATTGTGAAAGAAACCAAGTTAATTAGCAAGGTTATATTTCACAGAAAAAAAATACAGCCAAAAGGATTATAGCTTTTGATAATGAAGGTGGGAGGAAATTGTGGAAGAGAAAACTATATGATGCTATCAATTTGCATAAATTCGATACATACATTATCCTTGTATCAGTTTGATGGCATAGACGTGATAGATGTATATGCTTTTACAAATCCATGATTTTATCAACCTTCAACTCCAACTCCAACTCTAAGTCTAATTTCAACTCCAACACCAACTCTAAGTCCAATTTTAACTCCAACCATAACACCTAACTTTAACTCTAACACCAATTCCAACTGAAACTCCAACTTCAACTCCAATTACAATTGTAACTTAACTCCAACATTAACTAAAACACTAACTACAACTCAACCCTAACTCTAACTCCAACTCAAAATCCATCGCTAACTTTAACACCAACTCCAACTCCAACTCCAACTCAAAACCACAATCCAACTCCAACTCCAACTCTAACTACAAATCTAAGTTGAATGCTAAAACCGACTGCAACTGTAACTCCAACTCCAACTATAACTCCAAATCCATATCTAACTCTAACTCCAACTCCAACTCTATTTTTAACTCTAACACCAACTTCATCTCTAACCCAATTCAACTCTAACCCAATTCAACTCTAACTCTAACTCTAACACCAACTTCATCTCTAACCCCAATGCAATTCTAACTCTAACTCTAACACCAACTTCATCTCTAACCCCAACTCCAACTCTAACTCTAACACCAACTTCATCTCTAACCCCAATCCAACTCTAACTCTAACTCTAACAAGAACTTCATCTCTAACCCCAATCTAACTCTAACTCTAACTCTAACTCTAACACCAACTTCATCTCTAACCCCAATCCAACTCTAACTCTAACTCTAACTCCAACTCTAACTCTAACTCTAACACCAACTTCATCTCTAACCCCAATCTAACTCTAACTCTAACTCTAACACCAACTTCATCTCTAACCCCAATCCAACTCTAACTCTAACTCTGACTCTAACTCTAACACCAACTTCATCTCTAACCCCAATCCAACTCTAACAACAACTTCATCTCTAACCCCAATCTAACTCTAACACCAACTTCACCTCTAACCCCAATCAAACTCTAACTCTAACTCTAACTCTAACTCTAACACCAACTTCATCTCTAACCCCAATCCAACTTTAACTCTAACTCTAACACCAACATCATCTCTAACCCCAACTCCAGCTCTAAATCTAACTCTAATACCAACTCCATCTCTAACCCAAATCCAACTTTAACTTCAACTGTAATTCCAACTCCAACTCAAACTCAAACTCCAAATTCAATTCTAACGCCAACTCCAACTCTAACTCAAACACCAACTAAACCTCCAAATACAATATTCTTTAAGAAATGGGCATAAAAAACTAGAGAACGAAAATTATCAATAGATCTAATTAAACGACGTTTTTTTTTTAACTTCCCAGGAGCGAAAGGGTTAAAGGCAGAGAATTATCAGACCAGGAATTTCTAAATTTAGGGACAGGATTTGTACGTCAAATTTCAAGAGGGAATTTTCTAGAGCAGAGGACGAGCGATGTCATAATAGAATATTCTGTTTCCTGATACAAAATGTTCGGAAGCTTCGTTAGAGGCAAAATGTAAATCAATTACTGTGGCCTCATTGCATGGGAAAAATTTTAATATATTCACTGGGTCCGAACTTATCAATAAGCCAACTAATTACCCAACTTATCGAAAAGGTAACTAATTATTGAAGTTATAAAAATGCAACTAATTATCGAACTTATAAAATATGGAACTAATTATCGAACCTATCAAGAAGGTAACTAATTATCGAACTTATCAGAAATATTACTTATTATCGACCTTATCAAAAATGTAACTAATTATGGAACTTATCAAAATGGTAACTAATTACCCAACTTATCAAAAATGCAACTAAATATCGAACTTATAAAATAGGTAACTAATTATCAAACATATAAAAAAGGTAACTAATTATTAAACTTATCAAAAAGATTATTAATTATCGAACTTATCAAACACGTAGCTAATTATCGAACTTACCAAAATGGTAACTAATTATCCACTTTACCAAAAACGTAACTAATAATTGAACTCATCAATTATCGAACATATGAAAATTTTAACTAACTATTGAACTTATCAAAAAAGTAACTAAATATGGAACTTATCAAAAGGCAAATATTTATTATCGATCTTTTCAAAAAGGTAACTAATTATCGAACTTATTATAAAGGTATATAATTATAGGATTTTCCTAGATCTTATTGGAAGAGCAACAATTATTTATTTCTGTTCAGACAGATATTTTATGAATGTTAGAAAGTTTCTCTTTAGCTTAAGAATATTTCAACATGATTTCAAAATTCCTTTATTCAATAGCAACATAAAACATATTCCTTAATTACAAAAAGAAAGGGAAGTTTAATATTACAGAACTTAATTATTAATTACAAATAAATTAAGGCATTCTAAAAAAAGGAAGAGCAAAACTTTTACCAGAAATATTTTGAAATAGAAATTTAATCTAATTGTAAAATGAAATACCTAATCATATAAAATTCCATTAAGGCAAGAAAAAAAAAAAAAAGACATTAGATATTCTGAAATAACAATATGGTATTATAATGTGTCCTTTATCATTACTGTGGAAAACTGCGTTCAAAAAAAAAAAAAAAAAAGAAATATGAAGAAAATAGTATTTCAATTATAATTTTTCCATATTCAAGAATCAATTACATAAGCTAGGATTTATTGCTTGGTATTTTTATCGTAATTTGATCATTACGTTAGAGAATTGTAATGATTTTTCAGAAGATAATTATATCTATTTGTATATCTGGAACGATTTTCGTCAGAGACTGGAAGGGTGAGTCATATTACCAATATAATTCGGAATAAAAATTTAGCGAAATATAATAAAGAAACATTTGAATTTGCAGAATATTCAATTTGCTTTCTTTTTATACATTTTTTATTATTTAGAATTGGATTCAGTGTCCCAAAAGACCAAAATCCTATATTTTTAGCAAGACTTCATTTCTCTAGAATTTACATATTTATTTTTCGCAATTGGGAAATAGGTATAAATGATTGTATGAACGATGCATATGTATGTATGTATATATATATATATATATATATATATATATATATATATATATATATATGTATGTATATATATTTATGTATATATATTTATGTATATATATTTATGTATATATATATATATATATATATATATATATGTGTGTGTGTGTGTGTGTGTGTGGATGTATGTGTGTGTGTGTATAATTACATACCGTATAAGAATATATATATATATATATATATATGTATGTATATTTATAATATATATATATATATATATATATATATATATATATATATATATATATATATATATAATATATATATATATATACACATGTGTGTGTATATATATACACACTCTTGAAAAACTTTACAACGTAATTGGAAAATTAATACAATGAGCAATTTTCTTATTTTAATTCAACCTTCATAAAATTATGAACAACTAGGAAATTGAACAAGAATTAATAAAATGGTTTCATGTATTGCTGCTCAAATTAAAACCAATGCTGTTGTTGCTGCTGTCGAAGATGATCGCCTTAAATGGAGGTCAAAGCGATGGTCAAGCATCTCCAACTTCCAATTACCATTTTCAAGAACCCCTAGATAAATATGAAATAACTAATATAAATTACACTTCAAATGGTAATTTAAACTATCGAAATAACTAATAAATTACTTAAAACACAGGAATGCCATTCAAATATATATATTGTATCAATAATGGATTTCACTTAACATTATCAAATAATAATTACCTAAAGGCAATGGTCCACTTTGCGTATTGAGTATATCACTAGTATACAACGAGCCAAATTGACAGTAAGGCCGAACGAATAACCACCTAAGTAGTAAAAACAACTAATGTAAATAAACTACTAATTAACGTAAAAGTGGCAAAAATGATAGAATACCAAAATAAGATACAAAATTTAAATTATCTAACCAGCTCAAAGTAACTGAAGATAAATGAATCTCTCAATTATGACAGGGAAATTATAATATGGCAATTTCATGAAAATTGTAAATGATATGAATATTACCCAAGGGTATTTTTATTTGTGGGGGCTAAAAAGCAAAGCAAGGGACTTTCATTATCAAATGAACTATGAATTATAAATCACAAATTTTAAATGACCTTTAAAATGATGACGTACCTCACAACCCATACAGTCCGTGTATGCTGTTCGTAAATTAAACAAATCACAATTTCTGTGTTGGCTCTTGATGAGGCTTCCAAGAAGAAGGCAACGTAAGCTGCGGATCCATGGTACAAATCACTTATTTTTTCACCATGACGATAAAGAGGCCAGCAAATCCAATGTTGTCACTGGTGAAGATGGCTAAGAACTAACTATATTTTCATGGAAAGCCGTCCACTTCTCCTTTCTGTAAGAAATGTATAACGAGCAGCAAGTCTCTTCAACGACCCCAACCATCTTAAGTTTTAACAGGTTATTAAGGAATTGTCATCATTTTATGTAAACCAAAAATATTTAAATACTAAAAATGAAAGTTAAAATAAAAACAATCCTTTACAAAATTACCAAATTACCATATTATAAAAAGAAACAGAAAACAAAAAATAACTTTGTTATTTTTCAACACTCCCGGGGAAGAAATCAAAATTACATAAGAATTATGTAAATTTGATCAAATGTAAATTTGATCAAATAAAGAAAAAAAATATTAGTCTGAAATATCATCGTTTAGAATGGTTTTGAATTTTTGCCGTGATATCTCAGCAGCTTTTCTCTGTGGACGTTTTCTAGAAACGTCCATGCCTGGAATCTCTTCTTTCGATGCTACAGCATCCTCATCATCATCATCTGATGCTACGGCATCCTCATCAGACTCCTTCCTTAAGAGTGGTATTAAAGAAGTAAAATGCCTTTTAGTGATTTCATTGGTTTTACCCTTCAGAACTTTCGCAGCAGTTACCTCTCCGTTGATATTCTTGAAAACTTTTTTGACAATTCCCATAGGATAATTAACAGGTTTATATCCATCATCCTTAATCAGCACAATATCGCCGATACTGATTTGTTTATGGTTTACAGGAGCATATCTATCCTTCTTATCAGTAGCTTGTTTAATTAGTGTGTTCATGAATTCCCGATGATAGATTTCCAGCAAGTTAGTTCTAATTTGTTTCAGCTTCTCATAAGATGTTTTAATTTTATGTACAACATCAAAGGCAACCTGAAAATCCTCATCAGAATCAGGGTCAGCTTGTAATGCGGGAATAATATTCAAAGAGACCAATGAATATCCATGAATAAGTTCCTCTGGCGTTATAGGGGTTGGTACATTATTGGAACAATCTCTTAATGCTTCTTTAAATGCAATCGGCCTTCTATTGATCAAATGTACAGCATGACAAACAAGATATTCAAAATCCCTAAATTCAATGACATTATTTCTGATTGACTTCCGTATCATATGCTTGGTCATTTTGACTACGCTCTCAACCAATCCTCCAAGCTGACTGCAGCCCTTATAGTACTGTTGAAAATGGACTTTCTCAACATTATTATCAGTTAAATACTGAACAGTCTCGGCATCCTTCAGGAAATCCTGAACAATATTGGCTCCTGCCACTATTTGCGTACCCAAATCACTTACTATAAACTGAGGGACTCCATATTCGAAAGAATGCAGTGACAAAGCACGCAAAAACTCTTCAACTGTCATATCCATACAGATCTTAAGATTAACTGCTCGTTTGAACATGCATGAAATAACAAGGATCCAAACCTTGACTTTATCTTTCCCTTGTCTCACATAAAATGGACCACAATAATCAAGGTATACATTACCAAAAGGTTTATCAGATGGACTCAATCTAAATTCCCTATAGGCTGATTGATTAAGTTTGACAGGTCTTTGGTTATATCTCCGGCATACAACACATTCCTTCAGAATCCTTTTAACTGTTGAGAAGAATTTTGGTATCCAGAATTTCCTACGTAGTTCTGTCAAAAGGGCATAGCAACCAGCATGTTTCAAAAGTAAATGTTCATCCAATATAATAAGTTTTGTTAGAGTACTCTCTCTTGATAAAAGAATAGGATAAGTTTGGTTGGTTACACTGCGCTTCTCATTAAATTTACAATTCACTCTTATCAAATTATGAGTGTCTGGATACAAATTCAACTGTGATATCAAATTAGGCATAGCCATCTTGGTTTTAGAGTTACTACTTAAATAGTCAATAACATCTGGAAAATTTATTTGTTGATCCCTACAGATGATTTGAGTCAAAGCCTTAGAGCGGAGGTCCTTCTTATCAAAGCCATGTGACTTGTTTATAAACCCTTTCCATCGATCCCAGCATTCCAGAACTTTCGCATGTATAGATATCAACGTATTCATATTTGAATATCTATCTAGAGGTATTAAGTGCTCTAGTTTTACAGTTTGGCTTTCTTTTATACGGGTTGATGCAGTATATGCCTCAATGGGTTCTAAATTCTCGACCATTGGTACCTTGAAACCTAAAATGTCACTTCTACTAGCTTGATCGAGATCACGTATATTGGGACCCTTATGGTAATTAGACTTCATTAAGCTTCTGAATGACAGACATCGTGTAATTTTGTCGGCTGGGTTGTCCATTCCACTCACGAAGGAGAATCCAACACTTCTCCCCTCACATAGCTTTATTATATGATTCAGTTTGTTCATTACGAACACTGACCTTTTCTGCATTTTATCAAACCTATGAGAAAATGACTTAAGCCACGACAGGGCAACAAAACTATCTGAGAATAGCCCCAAGTCAACTATTTTGATGGGCACCAGGCAGTGTGTGCCACTCAGTTCATTATAGGTATCCAACAAAACCTCTGTACCCAAACATATAGCCTGTAATTCGAGTGAAGGAATGGACTTTTCATGCAATTTGGATCCAATGAGTCTGTTTTTCGCTAATACAAAGCTTCTTTCACCACTTCTTATATTGCATAAATATACAACAACTCCATAAACTCTTTTGCTAGCATCAACATAAGCCTCAAGTTTATATTCATCTGTCCTTTCACCAACACATCTCTGAAGCTCAAAAACAGGAGCAGAATTTACTTGGTTTGCAATATTTTTCCATTCCTTTTGTTGAAAGTCTCTAAGTTGTGTATCCCATCCAAGCGTCCTCTCACATTGCAAGTCCTGCATAAAAAGTCTAGCTCTGTTAAGAAGAGGACCATTTATGTTGAAAACATCATAATTAGATGCAATGGATCGCAAAATTTCCCTCTTTGTATTAGCCTTTTCATCAAGGCACAATTTCCTGGTTGAAATTGTATCACTCCCTCGATTCCAGATCATCCCAAGTAATTTCACCTCCATCTCAGATTTCTTGCATCCTACATCCGATTGCATATTTTCTCCATCAATTTTATCTTGTAGTGTAGAATCATTAGAAAACATCTGCTGTAGTTCAAATTTGTAAGGATCAAAAATACCCTGTAAAATCTCATGTATCCAATTCAAGGTTTCAGATGATTCACAAGTAAATCCACCATTATCCATATAGAAGAGCTGATACATTATCCATTTTGCATTTCTTAGTCTAGGATTATCATTCTTGCTATCCAGTACTAAAATTTTGAAAAGAGCTAACATCAAAATTGTAGGACTGCATCGAAGTCCAAAAGGAAGACGAACATTTTTGTAGGCAACTATAGAGAAATCCCCTTTCTTAACATTCTTATACCACAAAAAGAGTAACTTCTGCTGATCAAGCTCACTGAGTGCTATTTGATTGAATGCTTTCTTAATATCGAAGATGAGTAATTTAGATCCAAATCTCAAATGAAGCATTGCAGACGTTATCTTTTGATTGAGTGATGGGCCAGCATACATAGCCTGATTATGATTGACCGTCATCACACTGGACCTGCTAGGTTCACAAACATTGGACAGGAAAACAACTCTGCATTTTGTTGTTTCCCGATCTAGTCTAAAAATGTTATTTTTATTAGTAAAATAAATTTTTGAATATACTTACCCGATAATCATGTAGCTGTCAACTCCGTTGCCCGACAGAATTCTACGGGAGGGATACGCCAGCTATCACAATACTAGAAGGGGGTGTACTCACCAGCGCCACCTGTGGCCAGGTACTACAGTACTTGTTGACACCTCCTCAATTTTTCCTCGGTCCACTGGTTCTCTATGGGGAGGAAGGGAGGGTCAATTAAATCATGATTATCGGGTAAGTATATTCAAAAATTTATTTTACTAATAAAAATAACATTTTTCAATATTAAACTTACCCGATAATCATGTAGCTGATTCACACCCAGGGGGGTGGGTGAAAACCAGTGTACAAGATTAAAGGATAGCCAAGTATCCCGTATTTCATATAATCAGTTATCTCAAAATAACAATGAAATAATAAGTACCTGGTAAGGAAGTCGACTTGAACCGTTACTCTGCCTTTTTTAAGTTAGTCTTCCTTACCGAGCGCAGCGTTCCTCTTAGGAGGCTGAATCAACTCTAAGGTGCTAAAGTATATAGGGCTGCAACCCCTACTAAAGGACCTCTACACAACCTCTAACCCAGGCGCTTCTCAAGAATGAATTGACCACCCGCCAAATCAAAAGGATGCGGAAGGCTTCTTAGCCTACCGTAACAACCATAAAAACAACAATAAAAGCATTCAAGAGAAAGGTTAAAAAAGGTTATGGGATTAAGGGAATGTAGTGGCTGAGCCCTCACCTACTACTGCACTCGCTGCTATGAATGGTCCCAGGGTGTAGCAGTTCTCGTAAAGAGACTGGACATCTTTAAGATAAAATGATGCAAACACTGACTTGCTCCTCCAATAGGTCGCATCCATTATGCTCTGCAGAGAACGGTTTTTATTAAAGGCCATCGAAGTAGCTACGGCTCTCACTTCGTGGGTCCTTACCTTCAGCAAAGCAAGGTCTTCCTCCTTCAAGTGAGAATTGGCTTCTCTAATCAGAAGCCTTATATAATACGAAACTCCGTTTTTGGACATGGGCCTCGAAGGTTTCTTGATTGCACACCATAAGGCTTCTGACTGTCCTCGAATAGGTTTTGACCTATTAAGATAAAATTTCAGAGCTCTGACAGGGCAAAGAACTCTTTCTAGCTCGTTACCTACCATGTTGGAGAGGCTAGGAATTTCAAACGATCTAGGCCAAGGACGTGAAGGAAGTTCATTCTTAGCTAAGAATCCGAGCTGTAAAGAACATGTTGCAGATTCGGATGTGAACCCAATGTTCTTGCTGAAGGCATGAACCTCACTGACTCTTTTAGCTGTTGCAAGGCAGACGAGAAAAAGTGTCTTGAGGGTAAGGTCCTTGAAGGAAGCTGACTGGAGAGGTTCGAACCTAGGTGACATAAGGAACCTTAAGACTACGTCTAGATTCCAGCCTGGAGTGGGTAAACGACGTTCTTTAGTAGTCTCGAAAGACTTAAGGATGTCTTGAAGGTCCTTGTTGGAAGAAAGGTCCAAACCTCTGTGGCGGAGAACTGAAGCCAACATACTCCTGTACCCTTTAATCGTAGGAGCTGAAAGGGATCTCTCATTCCTAAGATGTAATAGGAAGTCAGCTATTTGGGTCACAGAGGTATTGGTAGAGGAAACTGCATTGGCTCTACACCAGCTCCGGAAGACTTCCCACTTGGATTGGTAGACTCTACGAGTGGATACCCTCCTTGCTCTGGCAATCGCACTGGCTGCCTCCTTCGAAAAGCCTCTAGCTCTAGCGAATCTTTCGACAGTCTGAAGGCAGTCAGCCGAAGAGCGTGGAGGTTTGGGTGCAACCTGTCTACGCGAGGTTGACGTAGAAGGTCCACTCTTAGAGGGAGAGTCCTGGGGATGTCGACCAGCCATTGTAGTACCTCTGAACCATTCTCTTGCAGGCCAAAGGGGAGCAACCAGCGTCAGCCGTGTCCCTTCGTGCGAGATGAACTTCTGAAGGACTTTGTTTATGATCTTGAACGGTGGGAATGCGTAAAGGTCGAGATGGGACCAGTTCAGCAGAAAAGCATCCACATGAACTGCTGCTGGGTCTGGAACTGGGGAACAGTACAAAGGAAGTCTCTTGGTCATGGAGGTGGCAAACAGATCTATTGTCGGCTGACCCCACAAGGTCCAAAGTCTGTTGCACACGCTCTTGTGGAGGGTCCATTCCGTGGGGATGACCTGATCCCTTCTGCTTAGGCGATCTGCTGAGACGTTCATGTTGCCCTGAATGAACCTCGTAACTAGGGTGAGGTTTAGACTTCTTGACCAAATGAGGAGGTCCCTTGCTATCTCGTATAGGCTCCTCGAATGGGTCCCTCCTTGCTTGGAGATGTAAGCCAAGGCTGTGGTGTTGTCGGAGTTCACCTCCACCACCTTGCCTAGCAGGAGGGACTTGAAGTTCAATAGGGCTAAATGAACTGCTAGTAGCTCCTTGCAGTTGATGTGGAGCGTTTCCTGTTCCTCTTTCCACGTTCCCGAGCACTCCCGTCCGTTCAAGGTCGCGCCCCAGCCCGAGTCCGATGCATCCGAGAAGAGATGAAGATTGGGGGTCTGAATCGCCAACGATAGGCCCTCCCTGAGAAGGAGATTGGTCTTCCACCACAAGAGAGTGGTCTTCATCTCTTTGGTGACTGGGATAGAGACTGCTTCGAGAGTCAAACCCTTGTCCCAATGAGCTGCTAGATGGAATTGAAGAGGGCGGAGGTGGAGTCTCCCTAGCTCGACGAACAGGGCCAACGATGAAAGGGTCCCTGCGAGACTCATCCACTGTCTCACCGAGCAACTGCTCCTCTTCAGCATGCTCAGGATGCAATCTAGGGCTTGGCTTATCCTTGGGGCCGATGGAAAAGCCCGAAAATCCTGACTCCGAATCTCCATTCCCAGGTACACAATGGATTGGGAGGGAATGAGCTGGGACTTTTCTAGATTGACTAACAGACCCAGTTCTTTGATCAAGTCCAAAGTCCAGTTGAGACTCTCCAGACAGCGACGACTCGTGGAGGCTCTCAACAGCCAGTCGTCTAAATAAAGGGAGGCTCTGATGTCCGATAAGTGGAGGAATTTTGCTATATTCCTCATCAGATGCGTAAACACCATAGGAGCTGTGCTTAGGCCAAAACACAGGGCTTGGAATTGGTAGACAACCTTTCCAAAAACGAATCTCAGGAAAGGTTGGGAGTCTGGATGAATAGGAACGTGAAAGTAAGCATCTTTCAGGTCCAACGAGACCATCTAGTCCTCCTGCCTGACCGCTGCTAGGACCGACTTCGTCGTCTCCATCGTGAACGTCTGCTTGGTGACATAAGCATTGAGCGCGCTGACGTCCAGCACCGGTCTCCAACCTCCTGTCTTCTTGGCCACCAGAAAGAGACGGTTGTAGAAGCCCGGGGATTGATGGTCCCGGACTATAACCACTGCCTTCTTCTGTAACAGGAGCGACACCTCCTGGTGCAACGCTAGCCTCTTGTCCTTTTCCTTGTAGTTGGGAGAGAGGTTGATGGGAGATGTGGTCAGAGGGGGTTTGCGGCAGAATGGTATCCTGTAACCCTCCCTCAGCCAACTGATAGACTGGGCGTCTGCACCTCTCTTTTCCCAGGCTTGCCAGAAGATCTTGAGTCTGGCGCCTACTGCTGTCTGGAGAGGAGGAGAGTCAGTTTTGCCTTTAGAAGCCTTGGAACCTTTCCTAGACTTGCTCCTGGAAGAGTCTGGACGGGAGCTTCCACGGCTGGGGGCTCTACCACGAAAGGGCGGAATAAACCTCGTAGCAGGAGTATCAGCCACTGGGGTGCGATAAGTCCTGGGGACTGAGGTAGCAACCTAGGTCTTACGAGCTGATGAGGCCATAAGATCATGGGTGTCCTTTTGTATCAGGGCCGCAGACAAGTCCTTAACAAGCTCTTCAGGAAACAGGAACTTAGAGAGCGGAGCGAAAAGGAGTTGAGACCTTTGACAAGGTGTGATGCTGGAGGAAAGGAAGGAACAAAGCTGCTCCCTTTTCTTAAGCACTCCTGACACAAACATCGAAGCAAGCTCGCCAGATCCATCCCTAATAGCCTTATCCATGCAGGACATTAAGAGCATGGCTGAGTCCTTGTCCGCAGGGAAGGTCTTCTTGCTAAGGGCCCCCAGGCACCAGTCTAGGAAATTGAACATCTCAAAGGCTCTAAATACACCCTTTAGGAAGTGATCTAGATCGGAGAAGGTCCAGCAAACCTTAGAGCGCCTCATTGCTGTTCTACGAGGAGAGTCTACCAAACTTGAGAAGTCAGCCTGGGCAGAGGCAGGTACTCCCAAGCCTGGTTCCTCTCCTGTGGCATACCAAACGCCCGCTTTAGAAGTGAGCTTAGTCGGAGGAAACATAAAGGAAGTCTTTCCTAGTTGCTGCTTAGACTGCAAACACTCCTCTAAAATTCTTAACGCTCTCTTAGAGGACCTTGCAAAGACGAGCTTAGTATAAGTTGACTTGGCTGGCTGCATGCCCAGCGAAAACTCAGATGGCGGAGAGCGGGGGGTAGCAGAGACAAAATGGTCTGGGTATACCTCTCTGAAAAGAGCCAAGACCTTACGAAAGTCAATAGGAGGCGGAGAAGACTTGGATTCATCCACGTCTGATGAGGGATCCAGGTGTGCAGCCTCATCATCAGAAACCTCATCACCAGAGTGTAGCGAAGTGAGAGGTAAGGTATGCTGAACAGCAGAGTCAGCACGAGCGGGAGCAAAAACGCTTGTGGTTTCATCCTCAAGTCTCTGCTGCTGAGGCGACACCTGAGGCTCAGGCTGCAAAGGCTGGTCAAAAGAAGTAGCAGAAGGTAGGCGCATGGGTGGAGGAGGCTGACTCCTGGCATGAGTGTCTTGCCTCAAGGGTTGCGCTTGCTGTAAGGTGAGCGGATGCACAGTAGCAAGTTCCTGAGGAACGAGTTGAGGTTCCTGAGGTGTGAGCTGCGAGAGTTGGGGTAGAGGCTGCGCAGAACGCATAACTTGTCTCGCGAGTTGAGGTTCCTGAGGCGCAAGGCTAAGGTGTTGAGGCTCTCGCCTTGAGGAGGGTTGAGGTCGCTGCAGCGAGAGCTGAGGTGTCTGCCTCATGGATGGGAGAGGTTGTTGTACCTCAAGAGAGTGTTGCCTCACTGGTGGAACCGCAAGTGGAAGCGGAGGAAGTAAGGTATAAGCTTCCTGTTCCCATTGCTGAGGTTGCCTTAAGGAAGGCGGAGGTAGCTGCACACCACTGGAAACTGGTAACTCAGTACGTGGTAAGGTATCCTGAGGAGCCTCAACATCGTACGCCTGGCAGGCAGGACTGCGGTTAGGCGGAGCGATCGCAGGAGGAGGTGTAACCTTCTCAGCCTGACACTCACGCATCAAGACCGCAAGTTGTGACTGCATGGACTGCAGTAGAGTCAACTTGGGGTCGGCAGACACTAAGGTCTGCTGAGGCAAAGCCTTAACAGAAGAGATCTGTTGCGGCAGCACCTTACTCCTCTTAGGAGGAGTGCCTTCAACTGATGACTGCGGCGAGTCAGAGCTGATCCAATGACTGCAGCCAGGTTGTAGAGCTCTTGAGGTCTGGACTCTGCGTTTGAGAGGTCTTGAGACCTGAGTCCAACGTTTCCTCCCTGACAATTCTTCAGCAGACTAGTAAAAGACGGGCTCAATCGTCTGCGGGTGGGAGTGACGGTCTCTGGAAGACACGCCCGCAACCACCGAGGATACTTCTGTGCGCCGATCAAGGCCTGCCGAACCCTTTTGCCCTTCGACATTGCTTCTCCCCTGGGCTTGGGAGCTTGCAAGAGGTCCCGGACTGGGAGGACGACTGGCACGCACAGAAGTACCCTCACGCACCACACTGACACTGACACTAGCACTTGGCACTGCACTGACACTAGCACTCGTCACAGCACTGGCACTATTACCACCCACTGCACTCTTGACCTTAAGTTCCTTGACTTCGGCCATAAGAGACTTATGATCACTAACCACCGACTCCACTTTGTCACCTAAAGCTTGAATGGCACGCAAAACAACAGACATATCAGGTTGAGGGCAAATAGTAGGTTCAGGAGATCATGAGGTGAGGAAAAAAGTGAAGAGCGAGAAGAACTTCTCCTAACCCTCTCTCTCTCTAACTTGGTTGAATACTTAAGAAATCGGACAAAATCAAGTTACGAAAGTCCGGCGCATTCCTCACATCGATCTTCCAACTGACAGGGTCTTTCCCTACAGTCAGAACAAGCGGTGTGAGGATCTACCGAGGCCTTCGGAATACGCCTATTACAAGACCTACATCGTCTATGGGGTGGGGCTTGTGAAATGTCAGACATCTTGAATCAAAGAGTTAGCCAAGTGGGGATTCCAAATCAAGCAAAAAGATCGTTAACCATTAATCAGTCTAAATAATAGCTATCTAAGCTAATATAGAAGTTTTCCAGTAAAGCGACAGCCGAAATCTGAGAGAAATACTTCACCAAAAGCCGTGAAAATACTCCAAGATCATAAGCGTATCCCAGAACGTCTTGCCGGAAGCACGACAGAGGAAAAATTGAGGAGGTGTCAACAAGAAGTACTGTAGTACCTGGCCACAGGTGGCGCTGGTGAGTACACCCCCTTCTAGTATTGTGATAGCTGGCGTATCCCTCCCGTAGAATTCTGTCGGGCAACGGAGTTGACAGCTACATGATTATCGGGTAAGTTTAATATTGAAAAACTCCCATGTGTGCTAAAAAACTGCACTCAGGATGCTCATCCATGTACCTTTCTAGATTTGGTACTCTTTCAATTATCCCAAGTTTTGCTTGTTCTTTAAAATTTTCATTCATAAGTTCCAAATTTGCCTTGTTCCTTTGTAATTTTCTCGTGTTGGACCTCAATACAGCCTTTGCAAGGTTGAAATTCCGTCCAAGCAAATGACAGCTCTTTTCATTCCATAGAAGAGGCATCTCTAGCCTTCCTTCCTCGTTTCTTCTTGCGTTATCAAGGGTAAACTTATCAAATTTGCATTACAATCTGACATCAAGTTTCCATCTTCAGGGTCTGGTTCATAAATAGATTTCTCAAACACAGACCGCAGCATCTCCTCAGTTGCACGTCTCAGCTCTGATTCTTCAATCATACCTTTTTCATTTAAAATAGCGAAGTTAGCTTGAACCTCCACCTCGCATTCCAAACTTAAGCCACTTGGCTCACCCATAGAACTTCCAAATCCAATATACTTGCAGCATTCATCTATGCCATCAAATACAGGGGATTTGTTTCCATTTAACTCACATGTTTCCTCATAATCGGCAACCGAGCGGGAGTGCTCCGAACACCAAGAACAAGAAAAGTCCTTTGAAAGATAAGGTAGATTCTGTTGCATAATCTTGACATTACCCATTAACATAACTCCTGCAGCTGATCCCAAATAAACAGATGGGTGATCATTGCCAAATTTTACTGAAAAATCTAATAAACAATGGGCATCATTTGTACCGAGTATCAAGTCAATATCCTTTATTTTATCACTACCATCAGTCAAATATTTATCAGCTAATTTGAAGCCTTTTTTGGCAAAGGCCCTGGCCACTTCTGAAATTCCTGGCAATGACAAGTTTATATCTATGCTTGGTACACACAATGCATGTATTACACATGCCTTATCAAAGTTGCACTTTAATTCAACTATTTTGGATTTATACTTCTTACTTGAATTAAAACCATTGACTGTTAAAGAGACATTATCTTCTAACACTTTCAACCTATTATCACTTGCAAGTTTTTCAGTTACAAAACTGGTCTGACAGCCACAGTCCTTCAAACCTCTAACAAGGGCTCCATTCAACATTTCACAGGTAAAAGTTGGCAAAACAGAGGCGCCATCAGTGGTATGCAAAGCCTTAGTTATAATCATTACATCACTTGAGGTTTCCCTGTGTTTTGAATTACCTGCTTTTACTTCCTTGCTACCTCTCGCATTCATTTGTAGTTTTTCATCATGAGATTTTTCACCTTGATGATCACACAAAAATGAAAAATGCCAACCCTTACAAAAATAGCATTTCTTAAAGAATTTAAACTTGCATTTGTCAGTGGTATGTCCAATGTTAGCACATTTCTTGCAACCATTAAGTTCTTCTAAGCGTCTCAGCTTATGCTCAGGTTCTTTATATTTTATACACTTATGTGTTGCATGGTTTTCCTGGCAAAGAGTGCACCTTTTCCTCGGAGAAGCGGCGTCAGAAGTACTAATTCTGTTAGTTTCATTATCCTCATATTTAACATTAACTGCAAGTGATGTAGAAGATTTTCCTCCTTGTCTCCTCCTTTCATTAAACTTCCTTGTGACGTCCATATAACGTTCAGATGCTTCAAAGAAATTTTCCTTTATCTCTTCAAGTGATGGACGTACATGATTAGTCACATTTATTAGCTGAGCTTTAAAGGAGTCATTCATGCCTTGCCAGATGAAATACTGCAAAATATCATCTACTTTGATTTCCCATGTAGAAAAAGTTTCAGTTACAGTTGTAATTTTTCCAATATAGGAAAAAGGATCAGTGCCATACTCAAGCTTCATTTCACTTAATTGCTTAATTACATTGAATTTCTGAAGCGAACGAGAAGCCAGTGCTTCTTTAAGCAATTTCTTAGCATCAGTATAGGTCTGCTTTGAAATTTCAAGATTCTCGAGTAAAATTGAAGCTCTGCCTGATACCTGTTGCTTGAGAAGTAATAGTTTATCTCTCTCAGTGTACGAATATGTGGCAATAGCCGATTCAAACTCAACAAGAAATTTTTCAACATTTTCACTTTCGGTGCTAGCGTAAACCGGAAGTGGAACTACAGGACTCTTTAAGAGACTTCTTGCGGTCTCAGAATCCTTGGCCTCAGGCTTAGAATCCATCAATTCAGAATCCTTGGCCTCAGGCTTAGAATCCATCAATTGTAAAACAGCAAAACAGGTATTTAATTTATCTGAGTAATCATCACAAGACTGCAATTCTAATAAGAACTCCTCTTCATTTGTCCCGTCTCCATACAAAGACTTATGGATTACAGTATTAAGACTGTTC
>NC_090750.1:55365124-55375124 GCF_036898095.1 Palaemon carinicauda | reverse complement strand
CATTTGTAGGTTCTCCCTTTATTGCGATCTGGGTCATAATACAGCCTTCATTAACTGTAGCCTAATAACTCGCTCAGTGAATGTAAACTTTATTTGTAGTTGCATGTTGCTAAAAAGAAGGCATCCTTTCTGCGCTGATTAGTCCTAAAATATTTACTTCCGCCGAAGAAGTTGGGAGGAGGTGATGTTTTCACATTTGTTTGCCTCTTTGTTTACTTGTATATTTGTGAACAACTTCTCGGCCATTTGCTTTGCTTATAGAAGAGTGAAACATTGAGGGATTAATTGCTATGTTCAGACGTGAAAATTGTTATATTATAAATGACCTAGGTCAAAGGTAAAGGTCAAGATCAAGTAAAAGGACGAGAAATAAGCTGCTATGGCAGAGGTCACAATTTTAATCATAGAGTAGTGAAACTGTCAGGGATTAGTTGTTATGCTAAGGCGTGGAAGAGATTCGATTTTGAAAGTCCTAGGTTAAAGGTCAAGGTCAAGGTCGAGCAAATGGTCGGGAAATAAGCTGCCGTGACGGAGGTCATAATTTCACTCATAGAATATTGAAACTTTCAGGAATTAATCAACATGTTTAGACGTGAAAGTGAATCAATTTTGAAAGTCCTATCTGAAAGGTCAAGGTCAAGGTCGAGCATGAGGTCGAAAAATAAGCTGCTATCGTGGAAATCACAATTTTACTCATAGATTAGTGAAACTTCAGGGATTGATTGTTATTTTGAGACGTGGAAATTATTCAGTTTGGAAAGTCCTAGCTCAAAGGTCAAGGTCAAGATCGAGCAAAAGGTCGAGAAGTAAGCTGCCGTCTAAATTACTTCTGTGAAAATTCAATAGGCCATGTACAGATGGATACATTTATTCCCGGTACACCTCACTATAATAGAAGGGGCCCCGTCACACCGTTACTACACGGCTAGTAACACTATAGTCATTTATTTTTGCACTGATTCTCATGGGTGCCCTTTTAGCTCGGAAAAGTTTCCTATTAGCTGATTGGTTGGAAAAAATCATTCTAACCAATCAGCTCATTTCTTTTTTAATGAGGTGGATTTGCACTGTCTCGCAGGGTGGCCCTTTTAGCCCTGAAAAGTCTCTTAATAGCCGACTGGTTAGAAGTATTAGTTTCATACATGCAGATTGGTTATAAGTATAAGTTTCCGACTAGCTGATTAGTTAGAATGATTTTGTCCAACCAATCAGCTAGTAGGAATCTTTTCCGAGCTAAAAGAGCACCCCTGAAAATCAGTACAAATTCACCTCATTTAGAAATAAAATGAGCTGATTGGTTAGAATGATTTTGTCCAACCAATCAGCTAGTGGGAAACTTTTCAGAGCTAAAAGGGCACCCCGGAGAATCAGTACAAATTTGCCTCATTTAAAAAAATTAGCTGATTGATTAGAATGATTTTGTCCAACCAATCAGCTAGTAGGATACTTTTCCGAGCTAAAAGGGCACCCCTGAGAATCAGTACAAATTCGCCTCATTTTAAGAAAAATTAGCTGATTGGTTAGAATGATTTTATCCAACCAATCAGCTAGCAGGAAACGTTTTCCGAGCTAAAAGGGCACCCCTGAGAATCAGTACAAATTCGCCTCATTTAAAAAAAAAAATGAGCTGATTGGTTAGAATGATCTTGTCCAACCAATCAGCTAGTAGGAAACTTTTCCGAGCTAAAAGGGTACCCTTGAGAATCAGTGCAAAAATAAATGAGTATAATGTAGGGACCGATGGTAGGAACTCGCTGCCTTATAAAGGTATCACAGAGAGCAAATCTTCAGAGCGAGGTGTGTCACAAATTCCTCTGTTCTAGCTGTACTTATTGGCTAAGTTGGATCTCCAATCTCATTGTATTCCAATGCAGCTCCAACCAAAACGACATTTCCACCAAATGCCATTTTCATCCTCTAAGTATGAAATATCGGATGAGTTCAGGTATCCCAAAATGAATATCTGTGATTTGTTTTACTAATGGTGAGCATGAAAGGCAAGTGACATTTAACCCTTTAACAAATCCTCTTCTTTCATCCTGGCATGGAACTGTGAAGATTCTCATTAGTGAGTTCCGGAACCCACTTTCGTATGATCATGTATTCTCGATTAATCAACGGCTCCAGTTTTGGACGTTGCTCTAACTCAGTTGACATTTTCAGTGGCTTTTGGTTATGTATCAACAGGGCAGCTAATAGCCTGAGTCTTTGGCTTGAGCGTTAGCCTGCATAGTTTTTTTCTGATAGTTTTATTTCTAGGTTTCCTTCCTAGGGTTGTTGTGGCCTGATTGGTAACGTCTCTGCCTGGTGTTCGCCAGTCGGGGTTCGAGTCCCGCTCAAACTCGTTAGTGCCATTAGTGTCTGCAACCTTACCATCCTTTGAGCTAAGGTTTGGGGGTTTGGGGGAGCCTATAGGTCTATCTGCTGAGTCATCAGCAGCCACTGCCTGGCCCTCCCTGATCCTAGCTGATCATATACTATATAGTCAGTCTCTAGGGCATTGTTCTGCTTGCTATGACAATGTCACTGTCCCTTGTCTCTGCCATTTATGAGGGACCTTTAAACCTTTAAATCGAAGTTCTTTTTTTTTTTTTTTACCATATCCCATTTTTCTATCTACCTGTTTATTATTTACTATGGACGTGGACAAAACATATAATGAGAATGACAGATACGAAGTTCCCTTTTTTTTTTAAAGTATCCCATAATATTTTATCGACCTGTTTATTATTTATTACGGACATGGGCAGGACATATAATGTGAATGACAGATAATAGATGGACAAACAAAATGACAGAATGAGCACCTAGACATTGCAAAAGAAGCAGAGGAAAGAAGAGAAGACGATGGATTGACTGGCTAAGAAAATTTACTGATATACTGGCATAGAAAGCCCATAAACAGACGGGAGTGGAATGACATGTGTGAGGCCTTTGTCCTGCAGTGGACTATCAGCGGCTATTAGCTATAAGCGGCTATTAGCTATGGTAAGCAGCTCTTCTAGGAGGACACTCCAAAATTAAACCATTGATCTCTAGTCTTGAGTAGTGCCATAGCCTCCGTAGCATGGTCTTCCACGGTCTTGGGTTAGAGTTTTCTTGCTTGAGGGTACACTCAGCCACTATTCTATTCTATTTCTCTTCCTATTGTTTTGTTAAAGTTTTTTTTTTTATATAGTTTAGACTTTAGATAGATGTCCGCTTTAATGTTACTCTTCTTAAAATACTTTATTTTCCCCTGTTTCCTTTCCCCACTGGGCTATTTTCCCTGTTAGAGCCCCTGGGCTTATGGCATCCTGCTTTTCCAACTAGGATTATAGCTTAGCAAGTAATAATAATAATAATAATAATAATAATAATAATAATGATAATAATAATAATAATAATAATAATAATAATAATGATTATTATGATGAAGATATTTCCTACCACTTTTCTTTTTCTTACGTTTATGGCTTTTTTGAAGATATCTTTGCTCGCAAAACCTATTTTTAAACCTTTTTTTCCATTTATAATGCGAACAGGAAGTTACAAGTCTTTGCTAATGTGATGAATCAAAAACTTTTTCAATAAGTTCTCTTTCCTCGGATGGAACTCAACGTCGAAAAGGAAATTACTCTCGAATTCATTCTTGTTTTATAACATAAATAGGTTTTATCTATCATTATCTCTTATCAAAATGCAAATTAGTAATTTGCAATTTCATTATCAATACCAAAAAGCCTTTGTGGTTTAGGCATTTGTCATTTTTTATAATTGGATAAATTGGAATGAAAATATCCCCTTATTTTACTGTTATTGTTTTCATGTTTTTTTAATAAAATATATAGATTAATGTTACAATATTTTATGAGGAGTTAAAATATTCTCTTAAATGTTTCTAGTTGTGTCCAACCATTTCCTTTAGGTTTCTTTGATATAAACAGCTTTTAAAGGATTCTTTTCATAGTTTTTTGGACATGGAAAGATATTTCAAGCTTCCTTTGACCTTACAAATATATTTTAAAAGTTTTGGAAGATGAACTGGTTTTTTTAAAGGATTCTTTTCATAGATTTTTGGACATGGAAAGATATTTCAAGCTTCCTTTGGCCTTACAAATATATTTTAAAAGTTTATGGAAAATGAACTTTTTTTTTTTTTTTACTAGGTTTCTGGGAGAAGATATATGAAGCATTTTCGAGGGTATTTTAAAAATACATATATTATTTATGATAAGAATACGGGTGATATTTTGTTTCAAGTTTTGTGGGCAAATAAGACACTCGGGCACACTATTCTTTCTTATTTCTCTTCCTCATGTTTTGTTAAAGTTTTATAGTTTATATAGGAGGTATTTATTTTAATGTTACTGTTCTTAAAATATTTGATTTTTCCTTGTTTCCTTTCCTTACTGGGCTATTTTCCATGTTGGAGCTACTAGTCTTGTAGCATCCTGCTATTCCAACTAGAGTTATAGCTTAGCAATTGATAATAATAATAATAATAATAATAATAATAATAAAAATAATAATAAATAGGATGAATTATCAGACCTGACATTAGAACAAAATATAAGATATGCAAGTACTCCGAAATTGCGTTCGAACATCGTCAATCTAAAATCAAATTCTTGAAGCAAGAAATGGAATACTTTATAAAAAGAAAGTGAAATAAGTCCCTTTTACAATTCCCTATTAATTGGATTGGAATAAAAGTAAGTGATTTTATTTCGGTGTATTATTGTTTTATCACAAACAAACTCAGTTTACAAGTAGGAACTCTTTTTTTTTTTTATCTTATAACTAACGCACTGACATCTATCATTATCATCATCTACTCCTAAGCTTATTGACACGAATGGCCTTGGTTAGATATCATCAGTCGTCTCTATCTTGAGTTTTTATATCAATACTTCTAAATTCATCATCTCCCACTTCTGCCATTTAGGCCTGAGCCTTCCAATTCTTCTAGTGCCTTGTGGAGTCTAATTACACTTGTGGTGAACTAAATTCTCTTGGGGATTAAGAAGAGCATGCTCAAACCTTCTCCATATACCACTCACCATGATCTCATCCACATATGGCCCTCGAGTAATCTCTCTTATAGTTTCATTTCTAATCCTGTCCTGTAATCTAACTCCCAATATATATACATATTCAAAAAGCACACATAGGCCTCTCAACTACTGTACAATCATATTTTTTTTATTAATTTTCATTTCTGGTCGTGTGTACTAAATATTATGCTTCATAAAAGATTTCAAAATAACAAGTTCGAAAAGCAAGATTCTATATACCCATGGAATCCAACAGGGAAAAATAGCCCAGTGAGGAAAGGAAATGAAGAAATAAATAAACAATATAAGAAGTAATGAACAATTAAAATCAAATATTTCAAAAACATTAACAAGTTTTCATTTTTCATTCAGGATATTGATCAAATATTTCATATAGACAGAAAAATAAATTAAATAGAATGAAACTTAGTAATTTGAGAAAAACTGTTCCTTGCAATTTCGATAAATAAGAAAAGAAAGGCAGCGTGAGAAGCAGCGTATATATCATCCTAATGCTCTTCATACCCAAGAAACAGTAAATGACAAACCATTACTCTCTTCTCGAGAGCTTGAAAGAATAGCAAATAAAAGGTGGGAAGGATAAGGCGAATAGAAATACACTGAGAAGGAAGAAAAATACTTTAAGAAGGCAGAAAATATTCAGGGATGATATATAGTGAAGCGGTCATGCGGTACAAAAGCCCTCAAAATTTATCTTTCTGTGAGAGAGAGAGAGAGAGAGAGAGAGAGAGAGAGAGAGAGAGAGATTTGATTCAAGATACAGTAAAAACTCTCACAGTTTATCTTTCTGAAAGTGCAATAGAGAGAGAGAGAGAGAGAGAGAGAGAGAGAGAGAGAGAGAGAGAGAGAGAGAGAGATTCGTGAGTCAAGATGCAGTAAATACTCTCACAGTTTATCTTTCTGAAAGTACAAGAGAGAGAGAGAGAGAGAGAGAGAGAGAGAGAGAGAGAGAGAGAGAGAGAGAGAGAGAGAGAGAGAGAAGAGAAAGAGAGAGAGATTCGAGGTCCGGGAAAAAAGCTCTCACACTTAATATTTTCGAGAGAGAGAGAGAGAGAGAGAGAGAGAGAGAGAGAGAGAGAGAGAGAGAGAGAGAGAGAGAGAGAGAGATGAGTAAGCGATTCAGAATCCAAGGAAAAGTGCTTGTATAGAAAGAATAATTATAACACCCATGCACCCATTTGTTGAGAGACTTGCTGACAACCCTGCCCTTTTTGTAGTGAATATTCCTTCGCTTCTGGACCAGAGTTAACAAAGGTTAAGCCACTCTGACAAGAAAAAAAAAAATCTTGATGGCGAACACAACGGGCCTGATAAAAGTTGAATAGGTGAATGTGAAAAGTCACAAAAAATATGACATGGAAAAGGTGTAAGGTATCTTCATGAATATTTCACTTCAATAAATAATTTTTAAATAATCATTCAAAAGAGAATTTCTGGTGATGGAATGCTTAATGTGAGCTGTGTAGGAAAGAATTATAATTTGAGAAATAAAGTGCCTAGTTAATCGACTTAATTGCTCAGGTTAATCGACTTAGCGTTTATAAATTATTATTCCGGGGAGATTTAGCTCATTTCAATTTATAGACCTCTCTCTCTCTCTCTCTCTCTCTCTCTCTCTCTCTCTCTCTCTCTTGCACTTTCAGAAAGATAGAAAGATAAAGTGTGAGAGTTTTTTTACTCTCTCTCTCTCTCTCTCTCTCTCCTCTCTCTCTCTCTCTCTGACGCACTTTCAGAAAGATAGTGTGAGAGTTTTTTTACTCTCTCTCTTTCTCTCTCTCTCTCTCTCTCTCTCTCTCTCTCTCTCTCTCTCTCTCTCTCTCTCTTACACTTTCAGAAAGATAAAGTGTGAGAGTGTCTTTTACTCTCTCTCTCTCTCTCTCTCTCTCTCTCTCTCTCTCTTGCCCTTTCAGAAAGATAAAGTGCGAGAGTTTTTTTACTCTATCACTATCTCTCTCTCTCTCTCTCTCTCTCTCTCTCTCTCTCTCTTGCACTTTCAGAAAGATAAAGTGTAAGAGAATTTTACCGCAAATATGTGTTGTGTGAAGCGCTACGCAACTCTCTCTCTCTCTCTCTCTCTCTCCTCTCTCTCTCTCTCTCTCTCTCTCCTTCTGATGGAGCGATGTATTTCCAGTTCACGGAACGCCTAAGTAAATAAAATAATTAGAATTCCTTCTATTTGTCAAATTGGTTTAATGATTTCAAATAAACGAGGTCAATAAAAAACACATTTCTTCTCAAATCTAATTGAAAGAAAAAAGGCAATATAATTTTTCATAAACATTCCATTAATAATTAATGAAATTCAATTACCCAAATATGGTCACATCATATGACTATCATTTTCAGAGCTGGAAAAGAGAATGTCCTGTTGAGATTATCGTTACATATTCATGTATCGAATTGAGAGCAAATTACTAATTCGACTTAAATAGTCCGTAATTGAGTTCCTCTTTTGATAATGTAACGATCAAACAAAGAGTTGATAAAGGATCAAATAATTAGGTCGAAATTAATGTTAGATATATGTATATGTTGGAAGAACATGCAGTGGAAACCGTTTATACTTTTCTCATTGACTTGATGTTATTTCTTATTTATTTGCTTTTGTTAGAATTTGTTTATATGAAAGGTTAGAGTAATTATACATTAATATTCCTTTCTGATCACTTCTAGTGTCATTACCAGCCACGTCTCTTGGGTAAGGGGGAGAGGGAGTAGTCACCCTGATGAGGTTGGGGTACGTGTGGGTGTGTGGGCACATCAATCTAAATATTTACTCATAGTTATGACGGGTCGCGTACACTAGCATTACATAAATTTCCAACGAATGGGCCAGATGCTGTGTCTTTCTACATGAAACTGTAACTTCCTGAAGTGATGGTTTAGAAATTATCAAAATGAATTCAATCAAACACTAGGAAATCATTAAAAAAAAAAAAAAAAAAACATTCGATGAGCTACATGCAGGATTAATAATACATATTTGTCACTATTCGCGGCGTGTGGTTATATCATTATTAGCGAGTGGGATTGTATCATTATTCACGACGTGTGGTTGTATCTTTATTTGTGGAGTGGGGTTCTATTATCATTTGTAGGATGGGGTTTTATCATGGGGTGGCGTTTTATCATTATTCGCGGGTGGGATTTTATAGTTATTCGCGGGTGGGATTGTATCAATATTCATGAGGTGGTGTTGTATCATTATTCGCGGGTGGGATTATATCATTATTCGCTGGTGGAGTTGTATCATTATTCGCGAGTCGGATTGTATCATTATTCGCGGGTGTGATTGTATCATTATTCGCGAGGAGGTGTTGTATCATTATTCGTGGGTGGGATTATATCATTATTCACTGGTGGAGCTGTATCATTATTCGCAACTGGGATTGTATCATTATTCGCGAGTGGGATTGTATCATTATTCGCGAGTGGGATTGTATCATTATTCGCAAGTGGGATTGTATCATTATTCGCGAGTGGGATTGTATCATTATTCGCAAGTGGGATTGTATCATTATTCGCGAGTGGGATTGTATCATTATTCGCAAGTGGGATTGTATCATTATTCGCGAGTGGGATTGTATCATTATTCGCGGGTGGGAATGTATCATTATTCGCGAGGTGGGGTTGTATCATTATTCGAGGGTGGGATTGTTTCATTATTCGCGAGGTGGCGTTGTATCATTATTCGCGGGTGGGATTGTGTCATTATTCACGAAGTGGCGTTGTATCATTATTCACGGGGTGGAGTTGTATCATTATTCGCGAGTGGCGTTGTATCATTATTCGCGAGATGGCGTTGTATCATTATTCGCGGGTGGCCTTGTATCATTATTCGCGGTGTGGCGTTGTATCCTTACTTGTGAGTGGCGTTGTATCATTATTCGCGAGGTGGCGCTGTATCCTTATTCGCGTGTGGGATTGTATCATTATTAGCAGTGTGGCGTTGTATCCTTACTCGCGAGGCTGAGTTGCATCATTATTTGCTGGGTGCAGAAGCGTAAGATTTGGAGGGAGCAGCTGAAAGGACCCGTGGAATAAACATCATTCATCTGAGGACACACGCAGGAGAGAGGCGATTTAGGTTTCAATAGCTGATTGGTTTTCGCTTGGAAATGCATCGTGATAAACGGGAAGCTATCAATCAGTTTCCAAGCGAATATGAGACAGAGTGAAAGATGAAGGAAGAAAGAGATGGGAAGAATGAATAGATTTAAAGGAATCTACAGATTAATCATGATCACAATTGATGTAATAAAAACGATAGCTATATATATATATATATATATATATATATATATATATATATATATGAATACAGTATATATATATATATATATATATATATATATATATATATATATATATATGTATATATATATATATATATATATATATATATATATATATATATATATATAAATGTGTGTATATTTAAATAAACAGATATAATATATACTCTATCATTCATGACGGGCCTTTAACCCTTTAATCTCTGCAATTTAATTGCAAAATTCAATATTGAAATTCTGTTTGGCTAACTTGTTTTATCCAAAGAGCAATCTCCAGAGAGTTTATGTGTGTCAGGAATGTGGCTTGTTTACGGAAAGGAAAGATTGTTACTTATTTGATCCAATATATGTCTTCACTTAATTTGTTCGACAAAACTTTCGGTTTGTTAGATTCTTTATTCTTAATATTAGCACAGTTGTTCCGTCAGAACTTTGTAAATGTTGGACAAGAATTTTCATAATTCCGACTATTTTTTTTTCTATGTTGGCACCCTTGGGCTTATAGCCTCCTGCTTTTCCAACTAAGGTTGTAGCTTAACTGATAATAATAATAATAATAATAATAATAATAATAATAATATGCATTGCTTTCGAATATGCCTTGACTGTACCGTCATATATAGAGTACTAGTAAGGCAGGTACTTCTA
>NC_090750.1:55357624-55360124 GCF_036898095.1 Palaemon carinicauda | reverse complement strand
TTCGCTAAAGCAACTCGAAAAGAAATATAAAGAAATTTCTTTCATACAAGGCAAAAAAAAAAAAAATAAAAAAAAATCTTTTCAGACGCAGCAGGGATTAATTCAGTGGAGACCCTTTAGGTAAATGACTTGGTTGATTTCATACCGAGAAATGCATTTCCTCAGGAGAGCATTGCAAGTATTACGTCCTGCCCTGATTGCTTGAATTAGAACGAGCAAACTTGAATAGGTTTTTTTTTTTTTTTTTTTTTTTTTTTTTTTTTTTTTTTTTTTTTTTTTAGCTTTGAAAGGGAATACTCATTTCCTATGAGTAAAGGGGTTGCAGTAATATCTTCATGATAAATTATATATAGGACGGTGAATGGCTTGCAAAAGTGAAATTTAACGAGAGAAATATTAATTGAAAACCTTTTTACTTTGTTGCAATAATATTCTCCGATGTGGTAACGTCCCTGACTGATGAACGCCAGACTGGGGTTCAAGTCCCGCTCAAACTCGTTAGTTCCTTTGGTCGCTGCAACTCGACCATCCATGTAAGGATGGGGGTTTTGGGAGAGCCTATAGGTCTATCTGCTCAGACATCAGCAGCCATTGCCTGGCACACCTTGGTCCTAGCTTGGATGGAGAGGGGGCTTGGGTGCTGATCTTATGTATATATGGTCAATTTTTAGGGCATTTTCCTGCTTGATATGGCAATGTCACTATCCCTTTCCTCTGCCATTTATGACGGCCTTTAAACCTTTAAACTAGTAGAAAGTTGACCTAAATGTAGTTTGCTATAGATGAAGAATAAAAGGATATTCAATTTAAAATCATAAGAGCAGCATAGATAATAATAATAATAATAATAATAATAATAATAATAATAATAATAATAATAATAATAATAATAATAATAATAATTTCTTTCCTTATCTCTTTTCTTCACTGGGCTATTTTTACCTGTAGTAGCCCTTGGACTTATAGCACCTTGCTTTTCCAACTAGGGTTGAAGCTTAGCCAATAATGATAATAATAATAATAATAATAATAATAATAATAATAATAAAAAATAATAATTTCTTTCCTTATCTCTTTCTTCACTGGGCTATTTTTACCTGTTGTAGCCCTAGGCCTTATAGCACCCTGCTTTCCCAACAAAGGTTGTAGCTTAGCTAGTAATAATAATAATAATAATAATAATAATAATAATAATAATAATAATTAGGATAACTCAGCCATTATCTCTTTACCTCTGTCTCTGTTTCCCTGGCTAGCAAATCTGGATTCTGTCTCTCACCCGAATAAGGAAATTGATAGCGGAGCGCTTCCTTGGAAATCCATTATGGCTCCATGGCCGTAAGCACTGAATAATGTACGTTGGAAGGAGCCAATTGCCGTAGGCTGTAGCCAGCGGAATGGAGAGAGAGAGAGAGAGAGAGAGAGAGAGAGAGAGAGAGAGAGAGAGAGAGAGAGAGAGAAGGAAAATTTAAGATCAGAAGGGAAATAAGATAACAATTATTGATCAGTATTCCGTGAAAACGTGTGCTGCTCTGAGCTTGAGTTCCAGCTGACCCCGGAAAGTTGATTCACAATTCAACTGAAGGAAAATATTCATATAGTTTTCTCTCTCTCTCTCTCTCTCTCTCTCTCTCTCTTCTCTCTCTCTCTCTCTCTCTCTCTCTCTCTCTCTCAGAAGGGAAATTAGATAACAATTATTGATCAGTATTCCGTGAAAACGTGTAGTGGTCTAAGCTGGAGTTCCAGCTGACCTCGGGAAGTTGATTCACAATTCAACTGAAGGAAAATATTCATATGGGTCTCTCTCTCTCTCTCTCTCTCTCTCTCTCTCTCTCTCTCTCTCTCTCTCTCTCTCTCTCTCTCTCTCTCTTCATTTATTTATACTATTATTAGTGCATCGTTAATTTCTTTAATTATGTATCCCATTTTTTTAGTATTTTGATGTTTATTAAACTTGGGTTAACTTTACTATTAATGTTAATTTTACTATATATTTCCCTATGAATAATAAGATTCGGTTAATGATTAATATTATTTATTATTTCGTAATGGCCAAATTGAACAACAATCGTTTTGTTCCCTGTTTTTATAGGATTTTTTTTTTTTGTGTGGGGGGGGGGTGGATTTCTTAATTGACTTCACATTTTTCTTTAGAGGTATTCTATTTTATTTCTCTTTCGTTAAAGTTTATATAGTTTATATAGGAAATATTTATTTTAATGTCGTTACTGTTTTTGAAATATTAAATTTTTCCTTGTTTCCTTTTCTCACTGGGCTATTTTCCTTGTTGGAGCCCCTGAGCTTATAGCATCCTGCTTTTCCAACTAGGGTTATAGCTTAACAATCAATAATAATAATAATAATAATAATAATAATAATAATAATAATAATAATAATAATAATAATAATAATAAAAGTTCTGGTATTTCCATCGCAATATATTCGAACTTTCTCCTACGATAACTAACACCTTTCTGACGTATTTCCTTAATATGAGTCC
>NC_090750.1:55350124-55352624 GCF_036898095.1 Palaemon carinicauda | reverse complement strand
CTCCCAGAAGTCTATAATTACTATCGGTAATTATTGAGATGGTTATGTGGCAGAAACACGAAGATGGAAAAGGAGTAATAATTCACAAGACACTAAACTGAAGGGGAAGTAAGATAGGCTTAAAGTTAGACAGCACTGAATAAGGTAAAATTAACAAAATGTGACTGTATTTTTAACGATATTATGGTACCTCTGTCATGTGAATTTTAGTTTTTAATTATCTAATACTATTCTTTTTCATAAAAAAAAAAAAAAAATTAATAAATACGGATTTAATGGCCTTATGGGTAGCTGTGGCCTGATTGATAACGTCTCTGCCTGGTGTTTGCCAGTCGGGGTTCGAGTCCCGCTCAGACTCGTTAGTGCCATTAGTGTCTGCAACCTTACCATCCTTGGGAGCTAAGGTTGTGGGGTTTTGGGGAGCCTATAGGTCTATCTGCTGAGTCATCAGCAGCCCACTGCCTAGCCCTCCCTGGTCCTAGCTTGGGTGGAGAGGAGGCTTGGGCGCTGATCATATAATATATGGTCAGTCTCTAGGGCATTGTCCTGATTGCTAGGGCAATGTCACTATCCCTTGCCTCTGCCATTCATGAGCGACCTTTAAAACATTTAAGCCTTTATAATATATATATATATATATATATATATATATATATATATATATGTGTGTGTGTGTGTGTGTGTGTTCGTGTATTTATATACTGTATATATATATATATATATATATATATATATATATATATATATATATGTACATATGTATATATATATATACACACACACACACATATATTATATATATATATATATATATATATATATATACATACGTACATATATATGTATACATATATATATATATATATATATATATATATATATATATATATATATATATATATATATATATATATATATATAAATTCCTTATATCAACTTAGTAATATAACAGTTGGTAATTTCAACCATGAAGCCGATCACTACATCCATAAATGATATATCCACGATCCTTATAAATAATCAGCAAAGCATATATTTTCAAAATTTCATCCTATTTTCCCCAAACAAAAAGTGATAAAATCAGAACTCACACTAGTGAGTTCTGATTTTATCACTTTATCACTTTATATTCTTAAAACCGGAAATTACTACAGATCTTGCTTGAGGGTACACGTGGCCAACCTATTCTATCTTATATCTCTTCCTCTTGTTATTACCTCCGCCAAGCGGCGGAGGTTATGTTTTCGGTTCGGTTTGTTTGTTTGTTTGTTTGTTTCTCTGTTTGTCTGTCTGTCTGTGGACAACGTAGAGGCCACATTTCTACACGGAATCACTTCAAACTTGGCCAAGTAGTTCCCCAATGTGTATGGAAGAACTGATTAAATTTTGGTCAAGGTCACCCCAAGGTCAAGGTCACAGGGGTCACTGGTGTCACTATGACATAAGTGGCCATATCAAGAGACAGAAATAAAGCACTGACTTTTGCATAAGCCAACAGGGAAGTCCTAGTCCAGGCGCAACCCATGGGTGATGTTCAAATTTATAAAGGTCAAAGGTCAAGGTCATATTGGTGCATTATATCAATGTCATATTAAGTATCAGTGGCAAATGAACAAAGATCACTTGAAGGTCAAAAGTCAAGCAGGTCACTTGAAGGTCAAGGTCACGTGAAGGTCAAGGTCACGTGAAGGTCAAGGTCACCTGAAGGTCAAGGTCACGTGAAGGTCAAGTACATTTGAAGATCAAGGTCACTTGAAGCCAAGGTCACCTTGGCGGAGGTATGTCCTCTACGAGGACCATGTCCGCGTTCAGGACTTGCTCACTTGTTTTTAAAGTTTTTGTAGTTTATATATGAAATATTTATTATAATGTTATTGTTCTTAAGATATTTTATATTAATTGTTGATCACTTTTCTTGTAGTTTCCTTATTTCCTTTCCTCACTGGGCTATTTTCCTTGTTTGAGCTCTCGTGCTTACACAATTCTGCTTTTCCAAAAAGGGTTGTAGCTTAGCAAATAATAATAATAATAATAATAATAATAATAATAATAATAATAATAATAATTAATAACCCAAGTTATTTTTTCATTCTTTACAATGTTTTAAGTTGTAAAGAACAGATCCTAAGAACAGATATTTTTTTTATGTTTCATTTCCTTTCTTTGTATCAACAAGGATAAATTTTCTTTAAAAAAAGAATAATAATCCTCTTGATGCATTTTTAAAAAATAATTTTTTTTCATTTATTATTTTTTTCATTCTACAAAATGTGTTTTACATTGTAAAGAACAGATCCTGAGAACAGCTAAATTTCTAATGTTCCTTTTCCTTTGTTCATGTTAAAAATTAGAAATTTTCTTTTAAAAAGAATAATAATCCTCTCAATGCATTTTTGAAGAGCTGTTTCATTCACGAAAGATGAAAACACGGCAGAATTTGAATGTCAAAGGGATATATAAAAGTCAAGGTGACACATCATGAAATTTTTTTTTTTTTTTT
>NC_090750.1:55342673-55347673 GCF_036898095.1 Palaemon carinicauda | reverse complement strand
ATTATATATATATATATATATATATATATATATATATATATATATATATACCTACATATATATATATGTATATATATATGTATGTATATGTATCTTTTGTATTTTTATATATTTTATATTTTGATCGTCAGTCATGGTTTCTGAACATTTCAGTAGAGTACAATTTTTCTTAATTGCATACTGCCCAAAACTCATATACTGAAGGGAGAGAGAGAGAGAGAGAGAGAGAGAGAGAGAGAGAGAGAGAGAGAGAGAGAGAGAGAGAGAGAGAGCGAGTACTAGATTTTTGTATTAATCTACTACTTTTTTAGTAGAGAGCATCGAAGCTAATAGTAGTTATGTCCTAGTTGAATAAAGTCAACCAAAACCTCATACATAGACATTTGTATAGACATTTAATATGAATTGGCAATTATTCGAATTTTCCTGTTTTTGAACAAATATGGATTTTAGTAAATGACCTAACTTGCTCACAATACAGTAAAACGGGTTTTATGGAAACATTTTTATTATGAAATATCTGCTGGAAGCCTCAGAATTTCAATCTATGTTTGGAAATATTTCGAATTAAACTTTCACAGAATTGTGAAAAAAAATATAAATAGTTGAAAAGCTTTAGTATAACTATCTCTTAATTAGTTTACATTCAATATTATTGTTATACTACAGCATTGAACCATATGTAAAACGCATATATATATTTATCACATTGTATAGAATTCAAATGCTGAAATTCCTCCTATTTTTGGCTTTCATTTTCGATAAATTGTTCTGTTTTGATCTAAAACTTTTTAATCTAGAATAATAATGGAAGGAAATATTTGCCATCATTATAAATTTGTATTGTTCACTGTATATACTAAATATACTGATGGAATAGAATATTTCGAAAAAAAAAAATTGTTATATACTCAACCAAAAAAAAACAACAACTATGAAACGCATGTCCTATATTTTCATGAAGTACGACCATATGGAATATTTACCTCCACCAACGAAGTTGGAAGGAGGTTATGTTTACGCCCCCCGTTTGTGTGTTTGTTTGTGTGTGTGTAAATGTGTGGGTTTGTGAATAGATTCCTAGCTACAATTTTAATCGTAGAGTAGTGAAACTTGCAGGCATTAACTCTTATGTAAAAAGCTGCAAAGGATTAAATTTCGGAGGCCAAAGTCAAAGGTCAAGGTCACGGTCAATCAAAAAGTCCAATTCACTTAATCAGCCATAAGTTTGGACATCGTTGTCACAGAGACTTCAATCTTGGTTCATATTTTAGTGTATGAAAACCATGCCAATTAATACACATTAAGGTTAAAGGTCTGCACACTAATGAATGCCCCTCCAGTTCCTTTATATTTTTACTATCAAAATTTTCTACTTAATACAGAGTTTCATAGTTTTTTAAAGGCCGCTCATAAATGGCAGAGGCAAGGGACAGTGACATTGTCCTAGCAAGCAGGATAATGCCCTAGAGACTGACCATGTATACTTATGATCAGAGCCCAAGCTAGGACCAGGGAGGGCCAGACAATGGCTACGCTAAAAACCCTCATCCTTTTCTCAAAAGGATGGTGAGGTTGCAGTGACCAAAATAAACTAACGAGTTTGAGCGGAATTCGAACACCAGTCTGTCGATCACCAGGTAAGGACGTTTCCAATATTTTTTTTTTCTTTTTTTAATTTGACGTGAAAAGTCTATCGATTTCTTTTGCTATCGCCCTGATATTTATCAATCTTGTTTGTCAGTCCATTATTTCAGTTAAATAAATCCAACACATTCATATGCCAGGAAATAGTTTTGATTTTGTCGGCTTTTGGTAATAAAAGATGAGTTTCAGTTCTATTCCGTGAATTGTGTTAAATAACTATTATAATAACGTCCATTGTACCATCGACATCATATTAACAAATAAATACTTTTTTATTTCTATCTATAACTATCAGCCACAAACTAGGGAAACCATTCAACAGAATAAGAAAACATATTTGTAATATAGTTTTGATTAAACGTTTATTTCAAGAATATAGTCCTGTTACATAAATTGCAAATAAAAAATCATGTATTTCAATTGTCCTCATAACATTAAAATAAAATAATGCCTGTCCATTTACAATTATAAATAAGAGAGCATCATATTTGCAATACAGTTTTGATTAAAAAGGATAGAGACAAATTATATATTTTTGAAAAATAAATAAAAAATAAAAACATTTATTTCAATTGTCCCTTAGCATTAAAAAAAAATTATTGCAAGTCCATTTATAATTAAAAATAAGAGAACATCGTATTCGCAATACAGTTTTGATTAAAACGTATTTAAAAAAATATATTCATATTACATAATTTATAAAAAAAAATATAAAATAAAAATAATCATTTATTTCAAGTTCCTGCTTAGCATTAAAAAAGCTATTGCATGTCAATGTGCAATTAGAAATAAGAGAGCATCATATTTGCTATACAGTTTTTGATTAAAAAGTATTTAAAAATATAGTCAAATCACATAATTTATAAAAAAATTTAAAATATATAACATCATTTATTTCGATTGTCCTCTAAGCATTTAAAAAAACTATTGCATGTCGCTGTATAATTAATACAGTTGTATGAAAAAGGAAAGATATAAATTACGATTCGAACGATTTATTCATAAACTGTTATTCATTTTAGGTTTACATTCTATTGTTCATTTATTTTGAACGGATATTTGTCTGTGCGAGAGCTCTTCGGTAAATTACTTTATTCATTTGATTTTTAGGGATAACTGTTATTGCTCTACAAAAAATAATTGGTATATCTAAATACCTTTTCACTTACATGTCCATAAGGCTAAAACCAGTGGTAATTTTTGAAAGATGAATTAATCACTCTCTCCTCTCTCTCTCCTCTCTCTCTCTCTCCCTCTCTCTCACTCTCTCTCTCTCTCTCTCTCTCTCTCTCTCTCTCTCTCTCTCTATATATATATATATATGTGTGTATGTATATATATATATATATATATATATATATATATATATATATATATATATATATATATATATATATATATATATATATATATATAAATGTGTATATCTGTATATATATATATATTATATATGTGTGTGTATGTATATACATACATATATCTATATATATATATATATATATATATATATATATATATATATATATATACATATATATATATATATATATATATATATATATATATATATATATATATATATATATATATATATATATATATACATATATATATGTATATATATATATATATATATATATATATATATATATATATGTACATATATATATATATATATATATGTATATATATTTCTCTCTCTCTCTCTCTCCTCTCTCCTCTCTCTCTCTCTCTCTCTCATCCTCTCTCTCTCTCTCTCTCTCTCTCTGGTATTTCCGGCCCCATTTTCAGCAAGATATCTTTCCTTTGCCAAAAAATATCTTCGGATACTCCAGGTTTCAAATCTATGTCGATCAAAATATGTTATGTTGTTAAGAAAAATCATTTGGAGAAAATCATATTACTTTAAACCACCCTTGAATTGTAGATAAAACTTAAAAGAAATTTAAATTTATGTTTAAAATATGTTGTATTGTTACCCCTCTATAGTAAATTTACTTTGACTGGCGAGTTTCATGACTTTAAACTACTATTAAAACGTAAAAGAAAACATCAAAACCTGTTAGGAAAAAAAAATCCCCCCAAAAGTAATAAAAATTTCAATTAATGTCGTTCAATATATGTTATATTGTTAAAGCCTTTATAGTAAATTTCCTTTGATTGGGGAATATCATGTCTTTAAACTACACCTAAGACGTAAAAAAAAAAACATCAAAACCTGTTAAAAAAAAAAAAAAATCTCCCAGAAATAGTTAAAATTTTAGTTCATGCTTAAAATATGTTGTATTGTTAAACTTTTACAGTAAATTTCCTTTGAATGGTGAAAATCATATAACTTCAAATCACACTTAAAACGTATGAAAAGCATCAAAATCTATTAAAAAAAAAATAATGGAAAGATCCTAAGAGACGAAATTTAGTAATATTTATGGAATACACATTTTGAAATTGTTATTCATGAGTCCACTGGAATCGAGCTGGTAATTATTTTCCAGGAGTCCACTGGAATCGAGGAGGCAATTACTGTATTTTCCAGGGAAACAATTACGAGAGAAATGAGTCTCTTTAAGGAGTTAGCAAACGTGAAAATACGTTTGTAAATATATTATTTATCCGTCGTCTGTAACGATATTTTATGTCGGTATACACGAACACAGTCTTTTGTCTTATTTCTCTTCCTCTTGTTTTGTTAAAGTCTTTTATAGTTCATATAGTAGATATTTATTTTAATGTTATTACTCTTCCTAAAATATTTTATTTTTCTTTCTTCCTTTCCTCACTGGGCTATTTTCCATGTTGGAGCCCCCTGGGCTAATAGCATCCAGCTTTTCCAACTAGGGTTGTAGCTTAGTAGGTAAGAATAATAATAGTAGATATTTATTTTAATGTTATTACTCTTCCTAAAATATTTTATTTTCCTTCCTTTCCTCACTGGGCTATTTTCCCTGTTGGAGTCCTGGGCTTATAGCATCCAGCTTTTCCAACTAGGGTTGTAGCTTAGCTGGTAATAATAATAATAATAATAATAATAATAATAATAATAATAATAATAATAATGATAATAATAATAATATAAAATAGGTATATTTTCACTTGAAAAAATATAATAGATATTTAAAAATATCTCTCATTATGTTCATTTCTATTTGAACAAATAAAATAAAGGAATACTTAAGATAGCTCTTATTATCTTCGTTAATAGGAGGATATTATAAATGAGGTACAAATAATAATATTGCTTTAACCTAGGTTTCCTCCATAAATGAAAAAAAAAAAAATGAAAAGGGATTTAACATGAATTTCTTTTATTGCAATGTAGAACTTATCAATGACCTAAGTTATCCTCTATAAAT
>NC_090750.1:55337673-55340173 GCF_036898095.1 Palaemon carinicauda | reverse complement strand
TGTCTACATATCTATCTTAATATTTAGCTGTCATTTTTGACGGATCGCGTACACTACTATATGAGATTTCTTCATACATAAATTTTAAGTTTTATGAATAAATCCTTCATATTCATCTGGTAATACACGATCTATTTTCCAAATTTAATTCACATTTTTATATGATGTTAGTTTTAGGTCTGCGATACTTTTGAACATTCTGTGAAGGATCGTAAATTAAGTATTCTATGTATATTTATTATCGTAATTAACGATAATTTTATTAATTACTGTAATTAACGATGAAATTATTGTTATAATTAACGAAGGAAACGTGGACTGATCAGCTGGTATTCAGTAGGTGTGAAATTAGCTGCTCATTTCGGTTTAGTTTCCATTCCATACTATGAATGGAAGAATTATATATATATATATATATATATATATATATATATATATATATATATATATATATATATATATATATATATATATATATGAATATATATATATATATATATATATATATATATATATATATATATATATATATATATATATATATATTTATATATATACTGAATATATACATTTATATGTATATATATAATTGAATATGAAATTGTAATTATATCCTCTCTCTCTCTCTCTCCTCTCTCTCTCTCTCTCTCTCTCTCTCTCTCTCTCTCTCTCTCTCTCTCTTTCTTTCTCTCTCTCTCTTATTATTGACAACAAGCATTACCAATGAAAGTAAAATACGAAAATGAAATATAACAATATTTAGAGGTGGAATCTAATATTAAAGGATCAGTGCCAGGAGGTAATCATATTCTGTTCAACTGATAATTGTATAAGTAGAAAATATAATTGAAATAATTTTTTCGTATATATATTTTCAGATTTTCTTTTCTGGAAATTAGAAAATAAATTATTCTACACAGAGAAATAACTTCCTTCTGTGTAGTGTTTCGGTCCTCATATAGAAAAGTCTGGTAGATATTTGTTTTATATAGTATCTTATTTACACTTATTTATATATATATTCACAATATTTTTTATGAATACGTAATAAGAAAATATTCTAAGATGTATGAAAACATTAATTAGAATAGATCACTCAATATATAAACAATAAAAATAGACTTGTGTGATATAACAACAGGTTTTATATTATATGTAGCATTTCAATTTGAGTTATTTATTCATATTCACAATACTTTATATAAATAATGAATAAGAAAATATTTTAAGGTATATCACAACATTAATCAAAATATATCAGTCATATATAAACGATAGATGGAAACTTTTGGGATATAACAATATCTATATTTATATTTATATTTATGTCTAAATTGATATTTATATTCATAATATTTTATATAAGTAATGAATAAGAAAATATTCCAAGGTATATCACAACATAAATCAAAATAAATCAGTCATATATAAAAGATAAAAGTAGACTTTTGTGATTAAGTCTCTTTCCCAGTTTTAAAGGACATTTTAGCTTTCCAAAATATACTTTCTGGAACAATAAACCTTCGAAGGCCTATGCATGGTCTAAAAGGAAGTTTTTGGTAACTAAAAGAGAAATATCTAACAGTAGAGAAAGTAAATTGAATTTAGGAAAGGGCTTTGAAGCCGTCATGGATGTCAAAAGGGAAGGGTGTCAGATAAAAAGTCCTGCAACTGAATGCATGACGAGATCCTACAATATCTCTCTCTCTCTCTCTCTCTCTCTCTCTCTCTCTCTCTCTCTCTCTCTCTCTCTCTCTCTCTCTCTGCATTACACTATGAAGTTCCATGTTGTAAAGTTGGTCTCTCTCTCTCTCTCTCTCTCTCTCTCTCTCTCTCTCTCTCTCTCTCTCTCTTGTATTTCACTATGAAGTTCCATGTTGTAAATTTGATCTCTCTCTCTCTCTCTCTCTCTCCTCTCTCTCTCTCTCCTCTCTCTCTCTCTCTCTCTCTCTCTCTGTATTACACTATGAAGATCCATGTTGTAAATGTGGTCTCTCTCTCTCTCTCTCTCTCTCTCTCTCTCTCCTCTCTCCTCTCTCTCTCTCTCTCTCTCTCTCTCTCTGTCTTTTTAAGTTCCATGTTGTAAATTTAGTCTCTCTCTCTCTCTCTCTCTCTCCTCTCTCCTCTCTCTCTCTCTCTCTCTCTCTCTCTCTCTCTGTATTACACCATGAAGTTCCATGTTATAAAGTTGGTCTCTCTCTCTCTCTCTCTCTCTCTCTCTCTCTCTCTCTCTCTCTCTCTCTCTGTATTACACTATGAAGTTCCATGTTGTAAATGTGCTTTCTCTCTCTCTCTCTCTCTCTCTCTCCTCTCTCTCTCTCTCTCTCTCTCTCTCTCTCTCTCTCTCTCTCTCTCTCTCTCTGTATTACAAATTTAGTTTACAAGTATTTGGTTAAATCTATTTGATAAACAATAACAGAAAACAATAGAAAACAGATAAAAGAGTTGTCCTTGGTGCTAATAAAAATAAGAAAATCCTTACCACTCATTCCGATTGTAT
>NC_090750.1:55312673-55317673 GCF_036898095.1 Palaemon carinicauda | reverse complement strand
TGTATTCTAGTGGGTGTTCTCTGTTCGTTTTATTCAGGAATTTTTAGAAATAATAATGAAAACTATTTGTTTTTTCGAATAGCAATTTGCCTTAATGGATGTATTCTAGTGGGTGTTCTCTGTTCGTTTTATTCAGGAATTTTTAGAAATAGAAATGAAAACTATTCGTGTTTTTCTAATAGTAATTAGCCTTAATGGATGTATCCTAGTAGGTGTTCTCTGTTAGTTTTATTCAGGAATTTTTGGAAATAAAAATGAAAACTATTCGTGTTTTCGAATAGTAATTTGCCTTAATGGATGTATTCTAGTGGGTGTTCTCTGTTCGTTTTATTCAGGAATTTTTAGAAATAAAAATGAAAACTATTCGTGTTTTCGAATAGTAATTAGCCTTAATGGATGTATTCTAGTAGGTGTTCTCTGTTAGTTTTATTCAGGAATTTTTAGAAATAAAAATGAAAACTATTCGTGTTTTCTAATAGTAATTGGCCTTAATGGATGTATTCTAGTGGGTGTTCTCTGTTCGTTTTATTCAGGAATTTTTAGAAATAAAAATGAAAACTATTCGTGTTTTCGAATAGTAATTTGCCTTAATGGATGTATTCTAGTGGGTGTTCTCTGTTCGTTTTATTCATTATGTTTAGAAATAAAAATGAAAACTATTCGTGTTTTTCTAATAGTAATTAGCCTTAATGGATGTATTCTAGTAGGTGTTCTCTGTTCGTTTTATTCTGGAATTTTTAAAAATAAAAATGAAAACTATTCGTGTTTTCTGATAGTAATTTGCCTTAATGGATGTATTCTAGTGGGTGTTCTTTGTTCGTTTTATTCAATAATTTTTAAAAATAAAAAGGAAAACTATTCGTGTTTTCGAATAGTAATTTGCCTTAATGGATGTATTCTAGTAGGTGTTCTCTGTTAGTTTTATTCAGGAATTTTTAAGAATAAAAATGAAAACTATTCGTGTTTTCGAATAGTAATTTGCCTTAATGGATGTATTCTAGTGGGTGTTCTCTGTTCGTTTTATTCAGGAATTTTTAGAAATATAAATGAAAACTATTCGTGTTTTCGAATATTAATTTGCCTTAATGGATGTATTCTAGTGGGTGTTCTCTGTTCGTTTTATTCAGGAATTTTTAGAAATAGAAATGAAAACTATTCGTGTTTTCTAATAGTAATTGGCCTTAATGGATGTATTCTAGTGGGTGTTCTCTGTTCGTTTTATTCAGAAATTTTTAGAAATAAAAATGAAAACTATTCGTTTATTCTAATAGTAATTTGCCTTAATGGATGTATTCTAGTTTGTGTTCTCTGATTGTTTTATTCAGAAATTTTTAGAAATGAAAATGAATACTATTCGTGTTTTCTAATAGTAATTTGCCTTAATGGATGCATTCTAGTGGGTGTTCTCTGTTCGTTTTATTCAGGAATTTTTGGAAATAAAAATGAAAACTATTCGTGTTTTCGAATAGTAATTTGCCTTAATGGATGTATTCTAGTGGGTGTTCTCTGATCGTTTTATTCATTATTTTTAGAAATAAAAATGAAAACTATTCGTTTTTTCGAATAGTAATTTACCTTAATGGATATATTCTGGTGGGTGTTCTCTGTTCGTTTTTTTCATTAATTTTTAGAAATAAAAATGAAAACTATTCGTGTTTTTCTAATAGTAATTTGCCTTTATGGATGTATTCTAGTGGGTGTTCTCTGTTCGTTTTATTCATTTATTTTTTGAAATAAAAATGAAAACTATTCGTGTTTTCGAATAGTAAATTGCCTTAATGGATGTATTCTAGTGGGTGTTCTCTGTTCGTTTAATTCAGGAATTTTTAGAAATAAAAATGAAAACTATTCGTGTTTTTCTAATAGTAATTTGCTTTAATGGATGTATTCTAGTGGGTGTTCTCTGTTCGTTTTATTCAGGAATTTTCAAAAATTAAAAATTAAAACTATTCGTGTTTTTCTAATAGTAATTTGCCTTAATGGATGTATTCTAGTGGGTGTTCTCTGTTCGTGTTATTCAGGAATTTTTAGAAATAAATATTAATACTATTCCGGTTTTCTAATAGTAATTTGACTTAATGGATGTATTCTAGTGGGTGTTCTCTGTTCGTTTTATTCTGGAATTATTTAAGATAAAAATGAAAACTATTCGTGTTTTTCTAATAGTAATTGGCATTAATGGATGCATTCTAGTGGGTGTTCTCTGTTCGTTTTATTCAAGAATATTTAAAAATAAAAATTAAAACTATTCATGTTTTCTAATAGTAATTTGCCTCAATGGATGTATTCTAGTGGGTGTTCTCTGTTCGTTTTATTCAGGAATTTTTAAAAATATAAATGAAAACTATTCGTGTTTTCTAATAGTACTTGGCATTAATGGATGTATTCTAGTGGGTGTTCTCTGTTCGTTTTATTCATTAATTTTTAGAAATAAAAATGAAAACTATTCGTGTTTTTCTAATAGTAATTTGCCTTAATGGATATATTCTAGTGGGTGTTCTCTGTTCGTTTTATTCAGGAATTTTCAGAAATAAAAATGAAAACTATTCTGGTTTTCTAATAGTACTTGGCATTAATGGATGTATTCTAGTGGGTGTTCTCTGTTCGTTTTATCCAGGAATATTTAGAAATAACAATGAAAACTATTCGTGTTTTTCTAATAGTAATTTTTCTTAATGGATGTATTCTAGTGGGTGTTTTCTGTTCGTTTTATTCAGGAATTTTAAGAAATGAAAATGAAAACTATTCGTGTTTTTCTAATAGTAATTGGCATTAATGGATGTATTCTAGTGGGTGTTCTCTGCTCGTTTTATTCAGGAATTTTTAGAAATAAAAATGAAAACTATTCGTGTTTTTCTAATAGTAATTTGCCTTAATTGATGTATTCTAGTGGGTGTTCTCTGTTCGTTTTATTCAGGAATATTTAAAAATAAAAATGAAAACTATTCGTGTTTCCTAATAGTACTTGGCATTAATGGATGTATTCTAGTGGGTGTTCTCTGTTCGTTTTATTCAGGAATTTTTGGAAATAAAAATGGAAACTATTCGTGTTTTTCTGATAGTAATTTGCCTTAATGGATGTATTCTAGTGGGTGTTCTCTGTTCGTTTTATTCAGGAATTTTTAGAAATAAAAATGAAAACTATTCGTGTTTTCGAATAGATATTGACATTAATAGATGTATTCTAGTGGGTGTTCTCTGTTCGTTTTATTCAGGAATTTTTAAAAATAAAAATGAAAACTATTCGTTCTTTCGAATAGTCATTTGCCTTAATAGATGTATTCTAGTGGGTGTTCTCTGTTCGTTTTATTCATTAATTTTTAAAAATAAAAATGAAAACTATTCATGTTTTCGAATAGTAATTTGCCTTAATGGATGTATTCTAGTGGGTGTTCTCTGCTCGTTTTATTCAAGAATTTTTAGAAATAAAAATGAAAACTATTCCTGTTTTCTATTAGTAATTGGCCTTAATGGATGTATTCTAGTGGGTGTTCTCTGTTCGTGTTATTCAGGAATTTTTAGAAATAAAATTGAAAACTATTCGTGTTTTCTAATATCAATTTGCCTTAATGTATGTATTCTAGTGGGTGTTCTCTGTTCGTTTTATTCAGGAATATTTAAAAATAAAAATGGAAACTATTCATGTTTTCTAATAGTAATTTGCCTTAATGGATGTATTCTAGTGGGTGTTCTCTGTTTTATTCAGGAATTATTTAAGATAAAAATGAAAACTATTCGTGTTTTTCTAATAGTAATTGGCATTAATGGATGCATTCTAGTGGGTGTTCTCTGTTCGTTTTATTCAGGAATTTTTAAAAATAAAGATTAAAACTAATCGTTTTTTCTAATAGTAATTGGCATTAATGGATGTATTCTAGTGGGGGTTTTCTGTTCGTTTTATTCATTAATTTTTAGAAATAAAAATGAAAACTATTCGTGTTTTTCTAATAGTAATTTGCCTTGATGGGTGTATTCTAGTGGGTGTTCTCTGTTCGTTTTATTCAGGAATTTTTAAAAATAAAAATGAAAACTATTCTTGTTTTCTGATAGTACTTGGCATTAAAGGATGTATTCTAGTGGGTGTTCTCTGTTCGTTTTATTCAGGAATTTTCAGAAATAAAAATGGAAACTATTCGTGTTTTTCTAATAGTAATTTGCCTTAATGGATGTATTCTAGTGGGTGTTCTCTGTTCGTTTTATTCAGGAATTTTAAGAAATAAAAATGAAAACTATTCGTGTTTTTCTAATAGTAATTGGCATTAATGGATGTATTCTAGTGGGTGTTCTCTGTTCGTTTTATTCAGGAATTTTAGGAAATAAAAATGAAAACTATTCGTGTTTTTCTAATAGTAATTGGCATTAATGGATGCATTCTTTTGGGTGTTCTCTGTTCGTTTTATTCAGGAATTTTTAAAAATAAAAATGAAAACTATTCGTGTTTTCTAATAGTACTTGGCATTAATGGATGTATTCTAGTGGGTGTTCTCTGTTCGTTTTATTCAGGAATTTTTGGTAATAAAAATGAAAACTATTCGTGTTTTTCTAATAGTAATTGGCATTAATGGATGTATTCTAGTGGGTGTTCTCTGTTCGTTTTATTCAGGAATTTTTGAAAATAAAAATGAAAACTATCCGTGTTTTTCTAATTTTAATTTGCCTTAATGGATGTAATCTAGTGGGTGTTCTCTGTTCGTTTTATTCAGGAATTTTTAGAAATAAAAATGAAAACTATTAGTGTTTTCTAATAGTAATTGGCATTAATGGATGTATTATAGTGGTGTTCTCTGTTCGTTTTATTCAGGAATTTTTATAAATAAAAAGGAAAACTATTCGTGGTTTTCTAATAGTAATTGGCATTAATGGATGTATTCTAGTGGGTGTTCTCTGTTCGTTTTATTCAGGAATTTTTAGAAATGAAAATGAAAACTATTCCTGTTTTTCTAATAGTAATTGGCATTAATGGATGTATTCTAGTGGGTGTTCTCTGTTCGTTTTATTCA
>NC_090750.1:55295173-55307673 GCF_036898095.1 Palaemon carinicauda | reverse complement strand
TGCATAAACCAAGAATCAATTAAAATGATTTGATATTACGACATGAACATACATCAATGAAACAATTACACTCTACACGATAACCAAATATAATGCATCGTAATACATGTAAAACTGACTATCTCTTACACAATTCATATACAAAAACGATACCGCCTATCTATAGCCTTATCGCTCAAAAGTTATATAATTTTATACAACAAACAACAATATTTAACAACCAGTCCTGGCAAAACCGCCATACTATATAGTGAAGTCCTTTTGAGTATCGACGTGTATACTCATGCATAACAATCTAATATCAACTCATCAAGTAACTGAGTATCGACAGGTATACTCATGTACAGCAATGAAATATCAACTCATCAAATAACTGAGTATCGACAGGTATACTCATGTACAGCAATGAAATATCAACATCAAATAACTGAGTATCGACAGGTATACTCATGTACAGCAATGAAATATCAACTCATCAAATAACTGAGTATCGACAGGTATACTCATGTACAGCAATGAAATATCAACTCATCAAATAACTCTGAGTATCGACAGGTATACTCATGTACAGCAATGAAATATCAACTCATTAAATAACTCTGAGTATCGACAGGTATACTCATGTACAGCAATGAAATATCAATTCGTCAAATAACTGAGTATCGACAGGTATACTCATGTACAACAATGAAATATCAACTCATCAAATAGCCCTGAGTATCGACAGGTATACTCATGTACAACAATGAAATATCAACTCATCAAATAGCCCTGAGTATCGACAGGTATACTCATGTACAACAATATCAACTCTTGGCGATGCCGCCTTCTTTAGCGATGCCGCTTTCGTATACAACAACAGGCAAAACTGCCTCAAGCTATATAATATACAGCTTCTCACTCTACTGTAAAACAAACAGTACATGTATAGTTACAACATGTAAAACTACCCTGTTTACTCAAATGTTTGTCAAGGGAGAAAAGCCAATAAAATGTTTGTTAGCACTCCAATCTAACGTTGTCTCCCTTTAAAATCAATAAACATACCTAACATTCTAAACTTCAGATCAACATTTCCGAAAATTCCCTTTCCAGTTTTGCACTTCACATAAATTCTACTCGTAGGCAAATCTATCCAGTCAATCACATTTACAATGAAATTGCTATTAGGGCAAATTAATGGCCAAAATACTGCTGAATTCCAGTATGGCAAAACTAATACACCTCGCGCTCTGTCCACTTCCATTTTACAAATGACTCTATACACCATAGATATAGGCGGTACAAAAAGACCAAATTCAAGAGGCCATGACTCTGTGAATGCATCAATACCAGTGGAAGACGGATTCCAAAACCTAGAGTAAAATCTAGGCAATTTAGCATTATGCTCTGATGCAAACCAATCAATTTGTAGTTGACCAAACCTATTTTGCAGTAACAAACAATTCAAAAGAAATACCCCAGTCGTCGTTATCAACAATCCTTGACAAATAGTCAAGCCTTATCATTTTCTGACCTGGGCACCCACTCTAATTCCAGCATAATAGAATTTCTTGTGCAAACTCATTTCAATTGCAATGTCCTGAAGATGTTTTTTCCATAGACCCTTTCTTTACAATAGAAATAACAGCTTGATTGTCGGAAAACCATTTAACCCTGTGACTTGCCAAAACTTTACTCAATGACTGCAACACACGCAGTACAGCAACTAATTCCCGCCATGTTGACGACTGAACTGCTTCAACAGCTGTCCACTGACCATGGGATACACCATTGATAGTGTTAACCTCATATCCTGCGTATCCACTGTGACTTGCATCAGAAAATACTATCCTTGACCACTTTACCTGTTCAAACAAATCTACAATGTTCACAAGTTTCAAATGGGACTGCCAAAATCTTAACTGTTCTATACTATCCTCCGAAACAGGAACATAAGCATCCCAATGTGCAGCACTTAGAATATCAAAACTAATATATCTAGTCATGATTTGAGATAAATGACCTAGCACCAATGACATAGAAATAATCTGTCCCACTATGCTAGCCAACTTGCGTACTGGAACTCGTCTGTGTATTTTAATAGCGTGGAATATGCCAGAAATCGTGTCTAAAGCTTTACATATCCTGCGATCAGGTATTAACATCGTACCTTCTAAGGAATTCAGTAAAACACCTAGATATTCTAAAACTTGCACAGGTATCCACTCAGACTTTTTCGCATTAGGAATAAACCCAGACATCAACAAATCAGATTTAATCTGAGTTGCTAACTGTTCACACTCGGATACATTATGTGCACAACCGAAACCATCATCAAGAAACATTATGACAAATTTCCCATCGCCTCTCCATTTTGCTATAAGAGGCCTCGTGACTTTGGTGAAAACTGAACAAGCACTAGACAGGCCAAATGGTAACACCAGAAACTTGTAATAAAAGGTATTGCCTAACTTATCAGTCCAAGAGAAACCTAAATACTTAGTATGAGGTTTATAAATTTCAATAAAGTGATATGCACTTGTCAAATCAAATTTAATCATGAAAAACCCCTTTTTTAAATAAGCTAGAACAACCTTTAAATCTTCATATTTTACAGATTGCTTCCAAATGTGCTTATTGACTACACGTAAATCCAAAATGAGCCTTTTCTTTCCTGAATTCTGCACAGAAACAGACAGAGGATTAACTACATAAGGCTTTCCTAAGCACTTTTCAATTAAGTTTCTGTCTAACAAATCTTGTATAGCTTCGCTAACAAATTCCTGTTCTAACAAGGCCGACCTATTATTCTTATTATAAGAAGTAAATGTCGTAAATGCTGGAGGAGGGGCAAAAAGTGGGAGGTGGAGGGTGTCATAATGGTTGAGGAGGGACAAAAAGGGTTAAGGGTATCGCAAATGGTTGAGGATGGGCAAAAAATTAAGATGGAGGGTGTCTTAATGGTTGAGGAAGGGGCAAAATGACTGAGGTGGAGGGAATCGTAATGGTTGAGGAGGGTCAAAAAAATTGAGGTGGAGGGTGTCTTAGTGGTTGAGGAAGGGGCAAAAAGACTGAGGTGGAGGGTGTTGTAATGGTTGAGGGGGGGCAAAATGACTGAGGTGGAGAGTGTCGTAAATGGTTGAGGAGGGGCGAAAAGAGAGAGGTAGAGGGTGTCATAATGGTTGAGGAGGGGCAAAAAGGGTTGAGAGTATCGTAAATGATTGAGGAGTGTCAAAAAGACTGAGGTGGAGGGTGTCTTAAAGGTTGAGGAAGGGGCAAAATAACTGAGGTGGAGGGCGTTGGTATGAGTGAGGAGTGTCATAAAGATTGAGTTGGAGGGTGTCGGAATGGTTGAGGAGGGGCAAAAAAAAGTGAGGTGGAGGGTATCATATTGGTGGAGGAGGGGTCGAAAAGATTGAGGTGGAGGGTGTCATAATGCTGGAGGAGGGGCAAAAAGAGGGAGGTGGAAGGTGTCATAATGGTGGAGAAGGAGTCAAAAACAGTGAGGTGGGGGGTGTCATAATGCTGGAGGAGGGGTCAAAAAGAGTGAGGTGGGGGGTGTCATAATGGTTGAGGAAGGGCGAAAGGATTGAGGTGGAGGGTGTCATAATGCTGGAGGAGGGGCAAAAAGATTAAGGTTGAGGGTGTCTTAATGGTGGAGGAGGTGTCAAAAATTGGAAGGTGGAGGGTGTCCTGATGGTTGAGGAGTGACAGACAGAGGGAGGGATGGCTATCTTGAATCAATTCATTAACTAGAAATTATTGATAAGTTCCTCAAGCATCATTCTGTTCGAAGAATGATTACGTAATTTCTTATGACCTCCGTCACCTTTTCTTTTCTTTCCTTTTCATTAATCTTTTCGTTTCCTTTTTGTTTCTCTTCATTGTAAAGTTCACGCCACTTCCCGCATCGTTCACTCCAGTTCACGCCAGTTTCCGCACTGTTCACTCCAGTTCACTCCAGTTTGCGCATCGTTCACGGCTATTTCACGACTATTTTGTGCGTGCCAATGCGTGCCACAAACTTTAAACATTTCAAAGTTCTGGGCACGCATGGCACGCACTGGCACGCGAGTTCCAGCACTGTTCACGACATTTTTACGACTCGTTCACGCGAGTTCGCGCATCAATGCGTGCCAGTGCGTGCCACGAATGCATGCAAGTGTCAGGTACCCTTTAATCTTTCGCATCTAGAATTTTCATATTTTGTTCATGCAAAATCTATCTGGATGTTTATTTTTTTTTTTTTCTTGACATATTTATTCAAAACATGAAATTCCCTGATTACCATTACGAAACCTTCACCAAACAAACAATACAAACTCTGAATAGCATTTCAACATTTTATTTTGGAAATCGTTAGATGTAGCACTTGGGTATACCGAATGAAGACATTTCATCTCTCTATCACTGATAGTACAGCATATACTCTTAAACTCAAAACATAACATGATTACACATAATGCTTATAATTATTTTGAAATTTTACATTCATAATAAGCTGAACAGATACTAAATATTTTCATATAAAAATTATCGATGTCTACTTGTCGGTTACCCAAAGCTGAATGACTACTTTACTGCTTAACAACACGAAAACAACTTGAAACGCCACCTGGCGGTTACTTCATTACAAACAAGGGAAAATAATTTTCTTCTAATTCGTTCCTCAAACACAGAAAATTATATTTCCCTGATTACCATTACGAAACCTTCACCAAACAAACAATACAAACTCTGAATAGCATTTCAACATTTTATTTTGGAAATCGTTAGATGTAGCACTTGGGTATACCGAATGAACGATAAAGAACGGGACATTCCCACACCGTAATATTATAATTAATATTATTATATACCTAATAACTAATCTGTTCAGCTTATATATTAAACTTATTAGTCCAAATTACATACAATTAAAGACCCAGTGTTAATGAAACAGATAATCTTTCTTGTAAAGAGTCTTTCACATATCCATCATTGGCCGAATCACTCAGCCAACGTCCATGACGTTTGAACAGTCTGTCTTTTACACCTCTATTAGCAGCACATGAAGCTCCACCAGATCTTAAGGAATGTAAACAATATTTCTTAATATCACTGACATGTGGAGCTAGTGCTCTTAAAAACTCGTTACGTAAGTTTGTGTAGGACATATGCTTGTTACACTGTCTCACTGTATAACCATTTTGGGTTTTACCCAAATTACAGAATAGAAAATCACTGGGCTTTAATTTAGCCCATTCTATCAGTTTTTTCGAATTGTCCACAGGACATAAACATGTTCCAGTTCTTGCTAATGTAATCCATGCTCCATCTCTATATTTATCAGTTTTACTTGTTTTTACAAATATACTCATATAAGTTTTATAAATCATAATATCAGATACCTTGATATTAAGGAGTTCAGAACTGCGCATGAAACCTGCAAATGCTAACAAACTCGCACAGATGATACGTTGACTTTTCAGATTATAATCTTCATAAATCCTGTTGTACACTTTAAGCAAAATACCTACTGTTACAGGCTCCTTTTTAACAACTGGTTTGGATAAAATTCTTTTTCCTGCTTCCAAAACATTACACTAATTTAGAATCTGTTGGCGACTTAAAATCATACATTTCATGAAACCATTTGATAGCATAATAAGCCGAAATAACTGAAGCAGGACTTGAAGCACATTGAATTAAAGAACACAAGTAAATAGCTACAGTAAATGCCTTAGCAGGCAAAATATCCTCTCTCCCTAACCCACTGTTCAAAGCCCATTTATTCCAACGAATGAAACTGTTTTCGTATTTCCGACTTGTGCTGACAGCTCTGGACTTTTGTAGTAGATCCGGGAGAAGGTCCACCTTGCCCGCCAAGACTTCTGGTAACGCTTCAATGTCTACTTTGTGAGCCTGAAAAAACAGATGTATAAACCAAGAATCAATTAAAATGATCTGAAATTACGACATGAACATACATTATATAGTGAAGTCGCTTTGAGTATCGACATGTATACTCATGCATAACAATCTAATATCAACTCATCAAATAACTCTGAGTATCTACAGGTATACTCATGTACAGCAATGAAATATCAACTCATCAAATAACTGAGTATCGACAGGTATACTCATGTACAGCGATGAAATATCAACTCATCAAATAACTCTGAGTATCGACAGGTATACTCATGTACAGCGATGAAATATCAACTCATCAAATAACTCTGAGTATCGACAGGTATACTCATGTACAGCGATGAAATATCAACTCATCAAATAACTGAGTATCGACAGGTATACTCATGTACAACAATATCAACTCTTGGCGATGCCGCCTTCTTTAGCGATGCCGCTTTCGTATACAACAGGCAAAACTGCCTCAAGCTATATAATATAAAGCTTCTCAATCTACTGTAAAACAAACAGTACATGTATAGTTACAACATGTACAAATACCCCGTTTACTCAAATGTTTGTCATGGGAGAAAAGCCAATAAAATATTAGTTAGCACTCCAATCTAACGTTGTCTCCCTTTAAAATCAATAAACATAGCTAACATTCTAAACTTCAGATCAACATTTCCGAAAATCCCCTTTCCAGTTTTGCACTTCACATAATAAGTTCTACTCGTAGGCAAATCTATCCAGTCAATCACATTTACAATGAAATTTCCATTAGGGCAAATTAATGGCCAAAATACTGCTGAATTCCAGTATGGCAAAACTAATACACCTCGCGCTCTGTCCACTTCCATTTTACAAATGACTCTATACACCATGGATATAGGCGGTACAAAAAGACCAAATTCATAATGCCATGACTCTGTGAATGCATCAATACCAGTGGAAGACGGATTCCAAAACCTAGAGTAAAATCTAGGCAATTTAGCATTATGCTCTGATGCAAACCAATCAATTTGTAGTTGACCAAACCTACTTTGCAGTAACTGAAACAATTCAACAGAAATACCCCAGTCGTCGTTATCAACAATCCTTGACAAATAGTCAGCCTTATCATTTTCTGACCTGGGAACCCACTCTAATTCCAGCATAATAGAATTTCTTGTGCAAACTCTAAATATTTCAATTGCAATGTTCTGAAGATGTTTTTTCATAGATCCTTTCTTTACAATAGAAGTAACAGCTTGATTGTCGGAAAACCATTTAACCCTGTGACTTGCCAAAACTTTACTCAATGACTGCAACACACGCAGTACAGCAACTAATTCCCGCCATGTTGACGACTGAACTGCTTCAACAGCTGTCCACTGACCATGGGATACACCATTGATAGTGTTAACCTCATATCCTGCGTATCCACTGTGACTTGCATCAGAAAATACTATCCTTGACCACTTTACCTGTTCAAACAAATCTACAATGTTCACAAGTTTCAAATGGGACTGCCAAAATCTTAACTGTTCTATACTATCATCCGAAACAGGAACATAAGCATCCCAATGTGCAGCACTTAGAATATCAAAACTAATATATCTAGTCATGATTTGAGATAAATGACCTAGCACCAATGACATAGAAATAATCTGTCCCACTATGCTAGCCAACTTGCGTACTGGAACTCGTCTGTGTATTTTAATAGCGTGGAATATGCCAGAAATCGTGTCTAAAGCTTTACATATCCTGCGATCAGGTATTAACATCGTACCTTCTAAGGAATTCAGTAAAACACCTAGATATTCTAAAACTTGCACAGGTATCCACTCAGACTTTTTCGCATTAGGAATAAACCCAGACATCAACAAATCAGATTTAATCTGAGTTGCTAACTGTTCACACTCGGATACATTATGTGCACAACCGAAACCATCATCAAGAAACATTATGACAAATTTCCCATCGCCTCTCCATTTTGCTATAAGAGGCCTCGTGACTTTGGTGAAAACTGAACAAGCACTAGACAGGCCAAATGGTAACACCAGAAACTTGTAATAAAAGGTATTGCCTAACTTATCAGTCCAAGAGAAACCTAAATACTTAGTATGAGGTTTATAAATTTCAATAAAGTGATATGCACTTGTCAAATCAAATTTAATCATGAAAAACCCCTTTTTTAAATAAGCTAGAACAACCTTTAAATCTTCATATTTTACAGATTGCTTCCAAATGTGCTTATGGTTTACACGTAAATCCAAAATGAGCCTTTTCTTTCCTGAATTCTGCACAGAAACAGACAGAGGATTAACTACATAAGGCTTTCCTAAGCACTTTTCAATTAAGTTTCTGTCTAACAAATCTTGTATAGCTTCGCTAACAAATTCCTGTTCTAACAAGGCCGACCTATTATTCTTATTATAAGAAGTTGGAGGGTTGGTCAATAATGGAAGCTTATAACCATTCTGAATAATGTCTAATACAAAACTGTTTGCCCCTAAATCTTTCCAAAATTGCAAATTTTTTCTAAGTCTACCTCGGACTATAATATGTTTCTGTCCCTGTTTATACTCATAAAAATCATGCGTAAATCTATCAAGATCAAAGAAATACTCATCTTTCAACAACTGGTTGTTATCGCCCAACTTGGTGCATGGATTACTTTCCGCTCTGCATTTGGTTTCCTGGTACTGGGGAAGACGCGGCCCGAACAACATGGGGGCAGTTTCTCCGGAGGTGTGAGCTTTCTCCACAGGCAAAACAGGGTCCAAGGGCGGGGCCACTGAACTGCGTGAACGGTGCTCCTGGGGTGAAGACAGCGTTGCCGTAGCTGTAGTGGCCACGAAAAAGTTTACCCCTTCCTGCCGCTGGTCTGAGTAGTGAGCTTGAACTACAGGGTTGACTAGTAAGAGGAACACCGCTAAAGCCATACGATGTGCTGATCGAACCTCGACCACGGGAGCTGCTGCGCTTCCGCTTGATCGCCCGGTTCTCTGCCTTGATGATACGCGATTCATCTTCCGAATCACTAGCTACCGGATTCATTTCATATTGGCGTACAGTCTCCCAACCGCCAGTTGAGGAGTCCGCAATACGAATTAACTTGTTCCTCTTTTTTATGCTATCTAAAGCCTCGTTGCACAATTCTCTTGTATAGTCCGGTTTTTTATTGTCCACAGACCACAATATCTGAGTTAGAAGGTCACTCACACTGGAATTAAATTCGTGCTGAAGTTTATTTCCTTGATATTTCCATTTTATTTCCTGTGCTGACTTAAGCCTTTTAACCTCACAAGCTACACTATCCGAAGCACCCTTAAATTCATCACGTAATGCTTGCACCTCGGCTCTTTGCTGCCTCATTTCAGAAAATAAATCACCCAATGTCAAACCCTGCTCCACGTGTGTAGGCGAATTTTCCGCCATTAGTCAATAAAGCGTATAAAAATTATCGATGTCTACTTGTCGGTTACCCAAAGCTGAATGACTACTTTACTGCTTAACAACACGAAAACAACTTGAAACGCCACCTGGCGGTTACTTCATTACAAACAAGGGAAAATAATTTTCTTCTAATTCGTTCCTCAAACACAGAAAATTATATTACTCTGAACCTGTTTTGCTGAGCTTTTCAAATAAATGATGAGATATAATTATAAGAATATAATTTGAAATTTTATATAATACAGGTAAAAGTAAGAAAGTCTTTTTGAAAAAAACCTATATGAGATTCATTATTTCTTAACAGATGGGAATCTCATTATACTAATTAATTGTGTAACAGAATTATGTTTTCAAATATACATTTTTAGGGATGATAATAATCTCAAACTGAATAAAATACTTCAATTTTGTAATGATTTCCAGAAGGAAGAAGTCATTTATTTCTGAATTTATTAAAATAATTTTTCAAAAATAAGTCGTGCAAGAATGTTTGAACTAATATCCATAAAATATTTATATTAATAAAATACTGATAATTTTTTTCTTTCAAAAATAAGTCGTGCAAGAACGTTTGACCTACTATCCATAAAACATTCATATTAATAAAATACTGATCCCAAGATTGTTGACACTTCGCAATCATTTAGAGGAACGTTGAAATGGCAGGGTGGGAGATGGCTTCCATTTATCACAACCTGGAACTAAATTGATGACGTTGCATAAGAGCTAGCTGGAATGGTCCTTTAATCCGTGTTGCGCTATAACATACAGGAGATAGATGAGGTTGAGTCTCTTCTGTCCTTTTGGGGGGAGATTTTAATGCTTTTAAAGGTCCCAAACTCTGCTTTATAGCTGTAGCCTTTGAGAAAGGTTCTGGTAAGGGCATAAGTGTAGCAATTCACACCACTTTGATAAACTGTTATTATTATTATTATTATTATTATTATTATTATTATTATTATTATTATTATTATTATTATTATTATTATCATAAATATTAATATTATTATTATTATTATTACTTGCTAAGCTACAACTCTAGTTGGAAAAGCAGAATGCTAAAACCCCCAGGGGTCCCAACAGGGAAAATAGCCCAGTGAGAAAAGGAAAAAAGGAAAATTAAATATTTCAAAAAGATTAACAACATTAAAATAAATATTTCCTTTATAAACTATAAAAACTTTGAGAAAACAAGAAGAGAAATTACATAGGAAGGTGTGCCCAGGTGTATCCTCAAGCAAGAAAAACCTAACCCAAGACAGTGGAAGACCATGGTACAGAGGCTATGGCACTACCTAAGACTAGAGAACAATGGTTTGATTTTGGAGTGTCCTTTTCCTAGAAGAGCTGCTTACCAGAGCTAAAGAGTCTCTCCTACCCTTACCAAGTAGTAGTTTTGTTGCAAGGTAGCTGCTAGGTTCTAATAGAGAGGCAAGGTGAATGTAAGTAGCTGTATTCAAATAGACAGTGACATTGCCCTATCAAGCACGACAATGCCCCATAGACTGACCATATATACGTATGATCAGCGAACAAGTCCCCTCTCCACCCAAGCTAGGACCAAGGAGGGCCAGACAATGGCCGCTGTGACTCAGCAGATAAACCTTTAGGCTCCACCAGACGCCTCCTTTCCTAGCTCATAATGATGGTGGGGGTCGTAGCGACTTAAGAAACTAAAGACTCTGAGCGGGACTCGGACCCTAGTCTGGCGTTCATAAGTCAGGGACGTTAACACTTCGGCCACCCCAACTGGTCTTTCCAGGAAGAATAAACGTTTGCATAAGATCCAGGCAAAGAAAGGATAATATAAACAGCATTCCAGGATTTGCTTTGCCGCTCTCGAATTTGATCCCACTTGATGCCACTCGAGAAAATATTTTTGGTTCATTTCCTTGAACGATGAGGTTTTTTCCAGTGGGAGAGTCTTCCTTCTCTCTTCCGCCTTCATGAGAGACAACTAAATGAGCTGTCAGGAGGAGATTAAACTCTCGCAATGGGGTCATTAGCAAAGGAAAGTTTGTGTCAGTTATGAATGATGGTTATGGCTCCGAGAGGATTAAGTCAAATTTCGTCTTTGACTTCTGCATTTTTATTGTTTATGTAAATTTATTATTAATTATTCATACTTCAATTCAAATGCAAACATTGATTATAATCTCTATATAAATTCTATTATAACCTTCCTTTAAAGAACGTCTTTTTACGTACATAAATACAAAGCCACTTTGAACTTTAAATAACTCCAATATCTACCGCCTAACTTCGAGCAACAAAGAAGATGACTCAGGAAGGAAGAGCAAATTGATTTTGCTTGCGTCAGTAATCAAATCAAACAACTCTTCCTTAGTACAAATATGGTCGGATAGTGATACAATGTTTTGATAAATGGAATGAATTGAATTTACTCTATGAAAGAACTCTTCTATTAACGTGCATTTTTTCCCCATTTGTATGGGGTAAGCACGGAGGCCTTTTTGAAGGACTTTACTTTAGCTTTGAGGTAGACCGTAGTCCCGATCAGCTGCCCTGCCTGACATCGCTTAAGATCCCGGTAGTGTATGTTCATGTGTTGTACCAGTCACCAACTTCTTTCGTCTGGGGTAAGCCCGGTTTCTTCTTTTTGAAGGACTTTGCTTTAGCTTTGAGGTAGACCGTAGTCCCGATCAGCTGCCCTGCCTGACATCGCTTAAGATCCCGGTAGTGTATGCTCATGTGTTGTACCAGTCACCAACTTCTTTCGTCTGGGGTAAGCCCGGTTGCCTTCTTTTTGAAGAACTTTGCTTTGGCTTTGGGGTAAAGCGTAGTCCCGAACAGTTGCTCTGCCTGACATCCCTTAGATCCCGGTAGCGTATGTTCATGTGTTGTGCCAGTCACCAGCGTCTTTCGTCTGGGGTAAGCACAGTTGCCTTCTTTTTGAAGGACTTTGCTTTAGCTTTGAGGTAGACCGTAGTCCCGATCAGCTGCCCTGCCTGACATCGCTTAAGATCCCGGTAGTGTATGTTCATGTGTTGTACCAGTCACCAACTTCTTTCGTCTGGGGTAAGCCCGGTTGCCTTCTTTTTGAAGAACTTTGCTTTGGCTTTGGGGTAGACCGTAGTCCCGAACAGCTGCCCTGCCTGACATCGCTCAAGACCCCGGTAGCATATGTTCATGTGTTGTACCCGTCACCAGCGTCTTCCGTCTGGGGT
>NC_090750.1:55267809-55277809 GCF_036898095.1 Palaemon carinicauda | reverse complement strand
TATGTTTCATGGTAGGACATGTATTTTTAGTAAAAACTACGTAGACTAACAATATTCTTACAATCCGAAAGGCATAATAACGCAGACACCCCCCCCCCCCTGCCTACCTTAACTCGTAACGAGTTTTACTTTAGCGTCAATAGATGGCATCAGAGGCACCTTGGCCCAATTAATATAGTATATTATTTGACGAACACGTGTGTCAAAAATGTGTGGTAGGAAGGTAGAGGCTAGAGAATTGGTAGTTGGTAAATTGTCCAACGACCGTTTCCTTATTAGAAATGGATATTTTTATCAGAAAATAGCGTAAATTTTTCATATGCTGTCGGAAGCAACCCAAGTTTACTTATAATAGTGTTTAGTATTTTGTTTCTTCATCAGAACACATGGATATTAAGTCATATCTCTGTACAATTGACCAAAGTAACAATCATCAACATAGTTGAGGTTGGTGGGACGAGTTTGGGACAGCGTTGCCAAATGGAATTTCTTGAATAGAGAATATCATTATTCATTACAGATTAAAATCATTTAAGGAGTAATAGTTATATGATAGAAGGTTTATGACTATGGTGTAATCTGATGTTCTTATATTTAGCGCAATCTTCATCGACAAATCGAATATTGAAAAGAAAATAGTCATATTTCTGTGTCTTCGCCAACGCCTGACTGCGTTACGTCATCAACATACGAATTTGTTTGTTAATAAGGGCGTTCCAGAATGTAAATCAGCCATAAAATAAACCTTATCGTCCTTTCATAAGTAAAAGTAGGTATGTCAGTAAAGGTGTTTTTTCGGTTCGGTATAGGTTAAAATCATCCTTACGAGTAATGGCCACGGTCGTCTTAAGTCAATAATACGCCAATCGTGAATATAAACAAGCTGGTTCTGAGAGAGAGAGAGAGAGAGAGAGAGAGAGAGAGAGAGAGAGAGAGAGAGAGAGAGAGAGAGACCACCTATAAGAAAGGGATGCTGATGATCTCTGCAATTGAATCAGAAGAGACGGATTATACCTATGCCAAGAAGAGACAGTGTTAAATTATATAGGTAAAATTTGGATGTTGCATTAAGCTATTAAAGATATATGACAACTATTTATCAACATTTATTTTTATTATTACGAATATTGATCGTGATGTTTTTAAGGAATTTAGTGCTGGGGATAGAGTTGAAGATGATAGTGTGGAGAGATGGACATGTATGCATGCATGATTATAATGTCTCCGGGAATAATGAGAATATAAAGAAAGTTTTCCTCTATACAAAAGTTTGTTTCAAAGGGAGGATTTCTTCTGCAATGATATCAAAGTTAGTTTTAATCATTGCCAATAAAACGCAAGGAATGTTTTCCTAATTTTACATTTTTGATTCGATGGAAAGGTTACCAAATATAATAAGGTTCTTGAATATCAAGAAAGGTTAATCCAGATTTTTGCAAAGAATTATAAAGGTTTTTCAAATACAAATAACATATGATCGATAGAAATTGGAATAAAGGGTAGGCTGGTCTAAACAAGCAAACGTTTATCCTTATTTCGATGGCTCATAGGATCGAGTCCTTGGCCGGGCAGAAGCATTCATCATTAGAGAAATTTCCCATTCAGCTTTTGAGATTTCAAGACAGAGCGAATTCGATTTTAAGGGGTATTTATAACTTATTTGAAAAAGAAAAAAATATATATGTGTATATATATATATATATATATATATATATATATATATATATATATATATACACACACATATATATATATATATATATATATATATATATATATATATATATATATATATATATATATATAACGGATTTTGAGCGAAGCGAAAAATCTATTTTTGGGTGAGGTAGCCATGTCGTCCTGATGGAAGTTCCTAATAGGTAACTTCCTAGGGTATATTTGACTACAGTGATATTCCCAGAGAATTTTACCTTAAGGTATCCAGAATTCTAACTCCTGAAGGGAATATCCCTAAATAATCTCACAGGGATATCGCATAACATCAGAGGACGTATTCTTGCCACGTCACATAGCTATCTTCACCCCGAACAGTATTAACGCTTTGAGGGGTTACAGTGACAAGAATCTGAAACGAGAATGAAAAGAGAGCCGCTCATAAGGCATCTCTCCAATTCCATTTCCAGTGTGTATCTGATGAAGGCGGTAGCGCCCTCTTTATTCCTTGTAGCGATATACAAGGTGTTACAGATACTGTATTATAGGGAGGTGTCAATAAGCCCTTTTACAATAAAAGGAAGGGCGGGTGCATCAGGACGACATGGCTACCTCACCCAAAAATAGATTTTTTGCTTCTCTAAAAATCCGTTTTTTGGGCTCAGGCCATGTCGTCCTGATGGAAGTTTACCAGAGCATTACTGTATCTGTTGATTCTCAATCGGTGCCGTACTCTCAAGAAAGTATTTTCCTGGTCCGTCTAGACCTAGAGACTTATGATGTTACCGTCATACATCATTTCATCTAAACATGAACTATGTTAGTGCTTCCTGCCCCCTACAGGGAAGAGTCGTACTAGACTCTGGAAAAAGTCTCGAGGAGTACATAATAACTATAGATGACAAAATGACAAGCTTGTATAGTGGTCTCGCCCTATACATTATAAAGCAAAGTTTGTATAAGAGTCACCAATGTCAGTATGAATTTGTGACACCTTCCCCAATGTGACTACTCTTATTGACTATTGGATAATGGTTGTATCCGCATAGGAACAAATTTTGCATCTCTGCCACTATCCCGTTAGGGTACCACGTCAACCCTTCCAAAGGAAGGGTTAAAGTGAGTGGACTTTTGCTTGAATCAGGGAACAATCTTAAAAGACATACCATGATAAAAATATCCATATTTTAATCTTAATGCTCAGTACATTTCTAATAAAATGAGTGTAGGGAAATAAAACGCAGGGTTCACTATGAACTAGTTTATTAATAAACGTACATATCAGATCAACATTTATAAAATTTATTAAAAGTGGATAATATGCATTAAAGCATAAAGAAAACAGTCAACAGAAAATGTTGTTTCGTCTACCAGGAAACAGATTTGCCACTTCAATAGAATTATTAATAATAATGATACAATCTGTATACTGTTTATCTACACTAGTGTAAGAAAAACTTGGCACAAGTGTCCGTATTATGCTATAGTTCACCAGCGTCAATGGAACAGTTCGTAAGGACACTTTCGTGGCCCATCGCTCAGCGTGTAGTAACATTCAGTGACTACACACGCACCCTCTTAATTAATCGTCCCAAATTAATTATACTGTTCCTCGCAGATTTAAAACAGAAGGTTAAAGAATTCTACCTGCTGCTACCACAAACCTCTTAAGTTGCTCCACTTGCTTCGCATAGTGCATACAGAACACCTTGGATGACTACCAGCCGGTGTACGAACAAGGATGTTCAAAGTCCATATAATTAAAGAAATTTTATGGAAGAGGCAACTTTCCTCGGATTATGACTAAAGGGTGTACTGTCTGGATCCGTTCTGCGAATAACACAGGTGATTTTCGCCCTTAGTTATAGATAACTTTGAACCCAGGGTTTCTCTTCTGAACAGCTGTCCTCCCATAAAGTCTGAAGTTCTATGAAGATAGACCTTTAGGCACTCCACTGGACATAGAGATGCATCTTCCTTCAGAGGGCAGATTCTCTAGGGACCCCACCTGTTGGTGGGTAGCTTGTTCTTGGTAAGAAACGTTAGGTCTGGAAATAGATTCAGTTCTCCCTCCAAGAACTGGACGTGGCCTTCCTCTCTTGAGAGAGCCACTATTTCACTAACTCTGGCCCCAAAAGCGAGTACAAGCTGAAATATGACTTTAAATTCAAGACCTTCTAAGCGCATTCCTCATTGTTCATTATTTATACCCAATGAAGAATCTTATCTACTGACCATGCAAAGGGTCTTTGGAGGCGCTGAAGGGCTAAGCCTAGCATGGGCCTTTGTAGTTCATTAAGAACGTTGTTAGAAAGATCGACCTGTAAGGCATATGGTATCTGTCTTGTCAAGGCAGACTTGAACAATAGAATTGTGTTGGTTGCTCATGAAGGTGAATGAAGAATGATAAATAGGAATCTGTCGAGATTTCTTTTGGTTTCTTCGCCTTGACAAAGGATATCTGTTTCTTCCCTGAAGCCTCATAATGTCCTCTGGTTTCCCCCAAAAGTCTAAACTGACTTTTAACACCGAATCTCTGTCTCATTGTTAAGGAGAGAAAATCATGAAATGTAGGTTCCGTGTTTTCTGTGATGAAGCGAAGACAGTCGACTTCTGTACTCGCTGAGACAGGGATGGATCCGGTAGCGGTACGAATTTTAGTCGTAGTTGCAATGCCAGAGAAAACCACACGGTATTTGGCCACTTGTGGGCCACTATTGCTGCTTTCCCTTTGAAGGATCTCAGCTTATTGAGGACCTTCAAAAGGAGGTTGTGCGGAGGGAACAGATAAATACTGGACCATCTGTTCCAGTCCAGCGACATAGCGTCCACTGCCTCCGTTAGCGGATCCTCGTATGGGGACACGTAACAATCTATTTTCTTGTTGTCTTTCGTCGCAGAGAGGTCTATCTGCAGCTTGACTTGAGATGAAGGAGAACGATCCTGCGTCAAGGGACCATTCTGACTCTATAGGTGTAAACCTGGATAGAGTGTCCGTTGTCACATTGCGGAACCCTTGAATGTGAACTGCTGACAGGTGCCATTTCTTCCTTTCCGCTAAACGGAATATGGCCAACATCACTTGGTTGAATTGAGGTGACCTCGACCCTTGTCGATTCAGGCATCTCACTATCACCTCGCTGTCTAGAACCAGTCTTATGTGGGTCGAGTGGCGAGGAGATACTTTCTTTAGAGTCAGAAGTACTGCCATGGCTTCTAGAAAGTTGATGTGAAATGACTTGAAAAGATTAGAGCAAGCTCCTTGGACTCTCATCTGATGAGAGTGACCTCCCCAGCCTTCCTTTGACGCGTCTGTGTGGATAGTTACGGACGGGGGAGGAGGTTGAAGAAGTATTGATTTCTTCAATTGCTTGGCATTGGACCACGGCTTGAGAAGCGTTCGCAGTCGAGTTGGTAGTGGTCTTATTAGATCTCTTCGCGCGTTTGATGCGTATTTTCTCCAGACTCCTGTTGCATCCTTTAGCTGTGCTCTTAGCACTGGATCTGTTATCGAAGCAAACTGTAGAGAGCCCAGCACTCTCTCCTGTTCGCGTCTTGATATCCGTTTGGATTTCAGTAGTCTCTTGACAGATCCTGCTATTTCTTTCCTCCTCTTACCAGGAATGGAAAGTCGATGTGACTCCAAATTCCAGTGGATTCCCAACCACTGAAATTTTTGAGCTGGAGAAAGTCGAGACTTTTTGATGTTGATCTTGAATCCCAGATGTTCCAGGAACTTGATCACTATCTTAGAAGCTTGCATGCATTCTGTCCTGGATGCTGCCCACACCAGCCAGTCGTCCAAGTAGGCTACTACTTGGACCCCCTTAAGGCGTAATTGATGGACGGCTGCGTTCGCGAGCTTTGTGAAAATCCTTGGGGCTATGTTTAGCCCGAAAGGCATGCTCTGAAGGCGTAAAGTTTTCTATGTAACTTGAAGCCTAGGTAGGAGGAGAGGTGACGATTAATTGGAATGTGCCAATAAGCGTCAGACAAGTCTATGGAGACAGTATATGCCCTTCTGGGCAGTAGGGTCCTTATGTGTTGAAGCGTGAGCATTCTGAACTTGTAGTTCACTATGAACTTGTGGAGTGGCGACAAGTCTAGAATGACTCTGAGTTTTTCTGAGTCCTTCTTTGGAACACAAAACAGCCTTCCTTGGAATTTTATGGACTTAACTTTCCGGATTACTCTTTTGTCTAAGAGTTCTCGGACATATTCTTCCAGAACAGGGGTTGAGTGTTGGGAAAATTGAGGAAATTGAGGTGGAGGACTGCTCCAGCTCCAACCTAGTCCATTCTTTACTAGGCTGTGGGCCCAGGGATCGAAGGTCCAGCGATCCCTAAATAGCAGTAGTCTCCCTCCTACTGGAAGTATCTCACTTCTGCTGTTGTGGACCTGAGGCCTTGCCTCCTTGACCACGTCCTCCCCTGTATCCCCTTCCTCTTGAAGGGTGTCTAGAAAAACCTCTGGCTGTTCCTCTAGCTTTCGAACGAAAGGAAGAAGTCTGCCTTTCGAAGGCTGAGTTAAAAACTGGTGACTGTGTCGCCACTTGTTGAGGTACCAGCTGGTACGTGGTTGGAGGATGTGCCACTCTCTGAGGCACCGCAGTCACAGGAAGTTGTTGTTGTTGTTGCTGTCGGTAGGGTTTAGCCGGCCAAGAGGATTGCCTAGGCCTTTTTGTCTTCTTCTTGGGTTGGGGACCCTAATCCGGAGAAGACTATCTCTTAAGATCTAAGCCCCACTTTTTGAGAAGGTTCCTATTCTCTGTGGCGGCCTTGTCTACTACCTCTTTAACCACTTCATTGGGAAAGAGGTCTTTACCCCAGATACGAGAAGAGATCAGTTTCCTCGGTTCGTGCCTCACCGCAGCCGAGGCAGACACGAACTCTCTACAGGCTATCCTAGCTTTGATAAAGCTATAGAGATCCTTCGTAACTGTGGCCAGATGGGTTTTGACCACTACCATGAACATGTCCTGGTTCTTGGGGTCACTTGCCATCGTTTCTAATGTCGTTTGCAACGACATAGATGCCGCAAATCTTTCCTTTGTCTCTTGCTCTCTACGCAAGAGAACCTCCGACAGTTTTGGAAGTTCCTCACCAAACTGACGCTCAGCGATATCAGCTTCCAGCTTCCCGACTGAGAAGGTAAGGTGTACGTCCTTCCAGTCTTCTTGGTCCAAGAGCAAGGTCAGAGATAACGGCTTGCACTCCTCCAAGGAGGGGCATGGTTTCCCTGCCTTCACCGCCTTTAAGGCTGCCTTATATCCCTTTTCCATGAAGGGAAAGGCTCTGGTAGGAGTGGCCACAAAGGAGGGAAGCTTATTAATCAGAACATTGACATTGACTCACTACATCTAAAATAAAAAAAAAAAAATAAAAAAAGGAAAAACTGTGATCTCCAATTTATGGCAAATCTAATTATAGTGATATATGATCATTAAATTATAAGTATTATCAGCGCAATCAAAACATTGCCATTGAAAGAACAAAAAAACGAAGCAAGAAACGATTTCCAATATTTTCTCTGGACACGAAGGGTAGGAAATGGTAAGGAGCTTTCATTTCCTTTCCTTGGGAAACGAGAAATCCTGCGACGGTATTTTCTCTTTTGCCGAGCAGGAAATTGAAGACAAAAGTGTTATAATGCCGACACCCAAAAATGTGACTAGCGAAGTCTGTAGGAATTACGAGCTTTTCGATTTCTTCGGATACTTTTCGATATGCGAATAGATTTAAAGGACCAAGTAGTATTTTGCAGTTTGGTTTTTTAATGATATATTTAATAATGAGAATGTTATATCATTTTCATGCGATCACTCTAATATGATTAAAATCTATAATAATAATAATAATAATAATAATAATAATAATAATAATAATAATAATAAAAACCATAATTTTTTCATCAGAAGATATAGAGGAAAATACAGGAAATTTAAATACATATATATATATATATATATATATATATATATATATATATATGTGTGTGTGTGTGTGTGTGTTGATATATATAAATATATATATATATATATATATATATATATATATATATATATATATATATATATATATATATATATATATATTATACATATATATATGTAAATATATATGTATATACATATATATGTATATGTATATATATATATATATATATATATATATATATATATATATATATATATATAAATATATATATATATATATATATATATATATATATATATATATATATATATATATATATGTGTGTGTGTGTGTGTGTGTGTTTGTGTGTGTGTAAATATATATATACATATATATATATATATATATATATATATATATATATATATATATATATATATATATATATATATATATATGTATATATATGTATATACACTATATATACATACATATATATATATATATATATATATATATTTATATGTATATATGTATATATACACGTTAGGTTATGTAACTTTAAGAATAAAAAATAAATATATTAAATATATAAGCCTTGTGTAACTCCGCAAGCAATATGTATAATGTATAATCATACCTGAATTGGAACAATACTCTTGTCATAGTTGAATTGGATAATTCCATTCCAATTACATTATTTAAATTGATTAAATCCCAATGTGAAATAATCTACTCATACTGTGTAGATTCCTTCAAAAATTTATTAGAGCAATTTTTTTTTCTTTCAAATAAATTGTATCGTAAATAGGCTGGAATAGAAATTATAATCACCCTGGAGAAAGCATTGAGACTGTAGGAATTCTACAAAATTAAAAGTAAATTCAAAATACTGTATCGTTTAATAACCGAATTAAGTAAAGCTAGTATCCACGTCCTGATACTAAGATAACTCTAGAACAATAAAGGTACAAATTTGCACATATATTCTAAGCAAAATGTTAATAGTCTCTGTAAAGAGAAGTTTAATTTCAAGAAATATAAAAAACTAAGCAGTTTTTCGAAAAAAATATTTCTCTACGGTTCCCAAGATTAATTTTAATCATACAATGTCAAAGTAAAAATGCTCTTGTCCATTTTTTTTTATTCTACTGATTATTGAAGTTTTGGAATGGGGATAAACATTAATTTTTAGCAAAAGAGAAAATTACTGTCCAAAACGAAAGAAAATAAAAAAAAAGGAAAGTTTGGGAAATATTAAAGTACCTTCTTACTGTCTGGTTGATGCCTATTGTTTAAATATTATTTCTTATTTGAAAATATGAGCAGTGGAAAAAATATGAAAATAATTATAAAGTTTTAATTGGATAAGTTACACGATTGATGTGTATAAATTCTTTGCATTTAGAAATAATCAAATGAATTGTGTGTATATATATATATATATATATATATATATATATATATATATATATATATATATATATATATATATATATATATATAAATATAAATATATATATATATATATATATATATATATATATATATATATATATAAAAATATATATATATGTATATATATATGTATATATAAATAGATATATATTTTTACATATATATATTCATATATATATATATATATATATATATATATATATGAGAGAGAGAGAGAGAGAGAGAGAGAGAGAGAGAGAGAGAGAGAGAGAGAGAGATATTGCTTTTATTCATAGGAAAATAATTTAGTACAGTAATCCTGTTATTACTCGCCTTTCTAACAATCTGATGATAATAATCTATCCTTTTAGTGAGTAATTCATATCGGATATTTCTTATGAAAGTTTAAACCTCATAATCATAATTTATATAATAAGCAGAAGCCAAAATAATAGGCATATATAAATTACAAAGATTTCATCCCTTTCCAACCTGGATATCTAACTCTGTGAATTAACAAATAAGTTTAAACTATCATATATATATTTATTGCCATAAATCTATACAGCAGAGATTATTATTTCCTTACGTTCTATATTATCTTATGAAGAATCAAATTAGATAATTTTCTATATTATTATTAGTATTATTATTATTATTATTATTATTAGTTAAGCTACAACCCTAGTTGGAAAAGCAAGAAGCTATAAGCCCAAGGGCTCAAACAGGGGAAAATAAACCTTAACAAAGCTCAAGTTATGATTATTAGTAGGCCAAGGACAATGGCTTCTCAATACCTATTATTTTACATTGACAATGTCTCTAACAGTTTAAAGTTAAAAATATATTTATTGTACAACCTTGATTTAATTTCATATATAAACAAAATCTAGCAAATTATAAAAAAGATAATTTTACCAGTCAGAAGAAATTACTTTTACATGCTGTGGCCTGATTGGTAACGTCTCTGCCTG
>NC_090750.1:55257809-55262809 GCF_036898095.1 Palaemon carinicauda | reverse complement strand
CAAAGAATCAATGAAATTGGTCACATATATTATTTTGAAAAAAATAACTACCCCTAAGAAATATCAAATACTTTTTCGTAATGATTAAAGAAATTAAAAGCACTATGCTGATATATATATATATATATATATATATATATATATATATATATATATATATATATATATATATATAGATATGCATATATAAATATATATATACATATATATGTACATATATATATATATATATATATATATATATATATATATATATATGTGTGTGTGTGTGTACATATAAATATATATATATATATATATATATATATATATATATATATATATATATATATATATATATATATATATGTGTGTGTGTGTGTGTGTGTATGCATGTGTATGTGAATGTACGCATGTAGCCTACATGTATGTATGCGTATGGATATTTGTGTATACTTTCCGTGAAGAATAAAATCAAAATGAAGATTTATATCGAAGAAAATAGATTTATAGTGTAAAAGACCTTTAGCAATTATTATACCAAATAAAAGAGATATTAAAATAAAATGTTTCTTGATAAGAAAAAAAAAAGTAGACAGTGAATTAATACTTTCACTTGATGACCACGCTACAACTTAGGAGCAAAAAAATATATTTAATCTCTCTCTCTCTCTCTCTCTCTCTCTCTCTCTAGGCTCATTCTAACTATATTTATTTATCTTTTTAGCGCAATATTTCATACAAACATATATTCCTTGTAATACATTCGATACATTAGAAAATAGATTCTCTCTCTCTCTCTCTCTCTCTCTCTCTCTCTCTCTCTCTCTCTCTCTCTCTCTCTCTCTCTCTCTCTCTCTCCTGTCATTCATATCCTTTACTTTCCCCTCTCTCTTTAATGTACTTAAACACATCTTTTATTCTGTTGTCTTTTGCATATTTGCAAATATTCTCTCTCTCTCTCTCTCCTTCTGTCATTCATATCCTTTACTTTCCCCTCTCTCTTTAATGTACTTAAACACATCTTTTATTCTGTTGTCTTTTGCATATTTGCAGATATTCTCTCTCTCTCTCTCTCTCTCTCTCTCTCTCTCTCTCTCTCTCTCTCTCTCTCTCTCTCTCTCTCTCTCTCTCTCTCTCTCTCTCTCTCTCTCTCTTTAATAGAAGCATCGCTTTCATCGGGGTCTCTCTTTAAACAAAAAGAGAAGAAACGGATTCTGCCTCTGAACTTTAGGAAAACAGAATATACTTCTCTCCTTCTGAGTATCGGTGATTGTTTTTTTTTGTGTGTGTGTTTTCAATCCAAAAAGCAAACTCCGTTTTGATGAAGAACGTGTGAGTTTTTTTTTTTTTTTTTTTTTTTTATTTAACATCAACCTTACCTATTCTTATGTCAATCTAAAAAATAATGTTCCGGGTAACAACACTGAATAAAAACCAGCGTAATTGAGGTTTACATTGAATTCTAGATTTTAAATGATTTCAATGTACCAGTCGCCTTTCCGATGAATTAAAAATCTGTATTAAATTTGTCTAATTACTTCCGGGAGAGCTGTCATAAGTGATCAATTATTTTTTTTTTTTTTTTACTTTTATTAAGAAAATATACAGTTTACAAGTTCATTTTTACAAATACATATTTATATAAACATATAATTTATATTTTGATATTGGTTTTTCTGATGTTTATAATTCATCATTAGCATATACTAACATTAGTCATATTAATATTTACATAACAAAGACAAGCTGATAATGCAATAAATCAAGATTACTATATTTTATATACTTTAAACTTCAATTATCATTAAGGAGTTTCTCACACTTATTTACTCATTTTTATCCAAATTAACATATTCTTTTGTAAAATGTAAAAGACATTTATCCTCTAGTGACTTTAACAATATAAATCTTGTCTTGAATATTCTACTTTTAATAAAGGAGATCATACTTAACTCATCTGCTGAGGGCATTACCTTATGAAGGTACCAGATCCCAATTATAAATTCACTTATTAATAACATTGCTGTGTTTCTGTCTCTTTTAGAATAGGCCTGAAAATCCAGTTTTAAAACCTTTAGAAAGCTTTGTGTGTGTATTTTACAAACCTTGTTCAAAAATGTTTTAATCCAATTCACAACTGTTCCTCTAAATCTACAAAAATATACTAAGTGCATAATTGTTTCAGGCTCTCCACAATTGCCACACAAACAACTGTCCGTAATTTTCATCATAAATAACCTATCCTTTGTAGCTAAGACTTCGTGGCTGTATTTAAACAATATTTCTCTATTTACTGGATCAATCCACTTGTTATTCAAATTTTCCCATATTATATTCCAGTTAAACAACGGATAACTTTCTTCAATACTTGGCAGAACTGATTCACCTCTCAGCATGTGAGAGTAAATGTGTTTTAATTTCAGCAAAGGATAGGTCTTTACCTTTATTACAGAGTGAAATATCGTCATTATTTTGTCATAATATGGAGTGCTAAAAATGGTAGATTCACTAAATCTGTTAAAATCAACAAGATAAGAAAGCCTCAGCTTACAATAATATGCAGCTATTTCACATCCCATTAATCTATTGACAATACTTTTGTAAAAGCTGTTGAAAAGCATACAATTGGCTTTCACAGTTAGATTTACAATACCACATCCACCTTGACTCTTTAGAAGATACATAGTTTTCCTTTTAATAGGTTGATAATTCCCATTCCAGAGATATCTGAAGGTACACTTTTCTATGCACTTACCAATATCAGCTGGAATGGGAAATACCTGAGACACATACCATGCCTTTGATAATACGGTTACATTAATTATTACACTCTTTTGAAATAAAGTTAGTCTTCGTTTATAAAGTGGCCCTATCATTTTTGAAATATTATCCTTGATATTTTCCCAGTTCACCCTTACAGATAGTTCATAATCATTATTATGGATTATACCAAGGATTTTAAAACTGCCTTGTTTCACTTCTATCCCTGTTTCTGGCCATTCGAGTTTGTCTTTCCACGAGCCAATTCCCACAATGTAAGTTTTCTTTTTATTAAGTTTCGCTCCACTTGCCTTTTCGTACTCATTAATAACCCGTGAAGTTTCCTCAATACCTTCTAACTTATTGACAATAATAGTGCTATCATCCGCAAAGCCAACCACTACAATTTTTAACCCATTCGGAAGATCTGGAGAAAAAGTTCCCAACCTAACCTTCAGCATTCTATACAATGGTTCTTGAGCTATAACAAATAAAATCATCGATAATGGACAACCCTGTCGAACAGACTTGCCTATTAGAAAAGGGTCAGATATATGGCCATTTGTAGATATACAGCTTTTGGCATCCTTATAAAGCATCCTAATCAAGTTTACAAATTCTAAAGAAAATCCAAGCTTGTATAACGTTCCGAATAGAAAGTCCAGATTTACCATATCGAAAGCTTTATACCAATCAAGATTAATCAGGGCAGCTTTCTTGTTTTCATTTTTTTGGAAGTATATTACATCTCTTAGCAAGGTGTTACAGTTAATAATTGACCTTCCTGGGACAGCACAAAACTGTTCCTCTGATACGAAAAGAGATATCACTGATTTTAACCTGTTTGCTAAAACCTTCGCTATAATCTTATAATCTACATTTAACATAGTTATGGGCCTCCAGTTATTAAGATTACACTTGTCTCCATTTTTTGGTAAAAGTTTAATGACACCTTTATTTGAGTCTTTCCACATTTTAAAATTAGTAAATGAGAATTTCAGTACTTTCATAAGTTCGTTTTTTATAATGCTCCACATAGTTTTGTAGAATTCGACGGCTAATCCATCAACACCAGGACATTTCCCATTTTTCATTCCTGATATAGCTTCCCAAACTTCTTTCTCTGTTAATTCAGCCTTCAGGTTTAAGTTCATATCATCATCTATGACACTGTTCATATTTTCAAGAAATTTATATTTCAAATCAAAATCTATAGATTCTTCTTTATACAAATTTTCATAAAATTCTAATACATACCTTTGTATAGACTTTGTGTCTGTTACATATGCACCCTCTTTTACACACAATTTATCGATACTTGTTTTTACATTCTTTTCTTTCCCAAGTAAATATGCAGATATTTTTTCCCCATACATTCTTTCATCAATTCTAGCTCTTACATTGACCCCTTCACATATCTCATTTTCAATTACATTTATTCTGTCTTTAAGTTCCTCTATTTTGTAAAAGTTATTACAGTTTTCAGAATGGATCCAATAATTCCGCCTTAATTCTGCTTTCAGCAGATTCAGTAAGCCAAATCTCTCCTGATTTATTGTCTTTGAAACTTTAACAAAAAAGAGTCTAAGCTGATCTTTTGCATAAATCCACCAGTCTAAAATAGAATGAAACTGTACATCACCCATCTTTCTTTTCAAATAGCTCCAAAATTGAACAAAGTTTTCTATCACTACTGTATTTTTCAGAATACTTGTATTTAATTTCCAGTATCCCTTGCCAAAGCTAATATCATTGTCCATCTTAATCTTAACCGTAACAGAATTATGATCAGACCAGCTTAATGGAATATTTTCAGATTCACTTATATTATTCTTCAGATCTCTAACGTATATGCGATCAATCCTAGAACCATACTTATGCCTAACATACGTATATTCAATCAAATGGTTTTTCAAGAGCCACACATCTTTAAGTTGTAAATCATTTTTTAATCTTTGAAGAGCTGTTGAAATTATATGATTATCAGGATTAGAGCAGTCTCTTTTGCTCGTTACGCTGTTCCAATCCCCACCTATAATCAAGTTTCGTAAATTGTGTCTCATGTAATATAACAAAACATTTAAGAACAGTTCCTCTCTTTCCTTTTTCTTATTTGTCCCTGAAGGGGCATACACATTTATTAATAGAAAATTTGTTCCTTGATATGTACATTTTACACTGATTATTTGGCCCTTTACATCCATCTCCTGATTCAGAACCTTCACTCTCGACTCTTTATTGAAGAGGATAGCAGTACC
>NC_090750.1:55237767-55242767 GCF_036898095.1 Palaemon carinicauda | reverse complement strand
GAGGGTTGGGCATGAATGTAAAGAGAGTTCTATATGAGAAAGTGATTGTACCAACTGTGATGTATGGATCGGAATTGTGGGGAATGAAAGTGATGGAGAGACAGAAATTGAATGTGTTTGAGATGAAGTGTCTAAGGAGTATGGCTGGTGTATCTCGAGTAGATAGGGTTAGGAACGAAGTGGTGAGGGTGAGAACGGGTGTAAGAAATGAGTTAGCGGCTAGAGTGGATATGAATGTGTTGAGGTGGTTTGGCCATGTTGAGAGAATGGTAAATGGCTATCTGCTAAAGAAGGTGATGAATGCAAGAGTTGATGGGAGAAGTACAAGAGGAAGGCCAAGGTTTGGGTGGATGGATGGTGTGAAGAAAACTCTGGGTGATAGGAGGATAGATGTGAGAGAGGCAAGAGAGCGTGCTAGAAATAGGAATGAATGGCAAGCGATTGTGACGCAGTTCGGGTAGGCCCTGCTGCTTCCTCCGGTGCCTTAGATGACCGCGGAGGTAGCAGCAGTAGGGGATTCAGCATTATGAAGCTTCATCTGTGGTGGATAATGTGGGAGGTTGGGCTGTGGCACCCTAGCAGTACCAGCTGAACTCGGCTGAGTCCCTGGTTAGGCTGGAGGAAGGTAGAGAGTAGAGGTCCCCTTTTTGTTTTGTTTCATTGTTGATGTCGGCTACCCCCAAAATTGGGGGAGGTGCCTTTGGTATATGTATGTATGTACTATTATTATTATTATTATTATTATTATTATTATTAGCTAAGCTACAACCCTAGTTGGAAAAGCAAGATGCTATAAGCCCAAGGGCTCAAACATGGAGAAAATAAACCATCGAGGAAAGGAAATGAAGAAATGAGTAATCGACATAATAAGTAATGAACTATTGAACTAAAATATCTTAAAAAACGTCAACAACATTAAAACCTATATTTCATATATCAACTATAAAAAGACTTATATTAGCTTCTCTAATATGTGAATGATATTATTGTCACATTAAGTCAAGCTCAAACCCTTTTCATTACTAAAAAGTATATTTTATTTATTCCTTTCATCCATTAGAGTTGGAATGTTTAGAGATTCCATATAAGCGACTCATGAATCATAGATATATTTATTATGCTGATAGAAACTTACGGTCTATTGAATTTCTTATTCCTGATCTAGATATTAATCTTTGGCACCGTCGTTCAATTAGTTCATTATGCATGTTGCATAAGATTTTTCATAACTCTGACCAACCTTTACATTCAGATCTCCCTGGCCAATTCTATCCTGTTCGTAATACCAGGCAGGCAGTTAATTCTAATAGCCAGGCCTTCTCAATACTACACAGTATTGTAGAAGTTTTATTCCAGCTGTTACCAAGTTGTGGAATGATCTTCCTAATCGGGTAGTTGAATAGGTAGAACTTCAAAAGTTCAAAGTTGGAGCAAATGTTTTTATGTTGACCAGGCTGACATGAGTCTTTTTATTGTTTATATATGACATATCTGTTTTAGACGTTGTTAATAGTTTATATAGGACATATCTGTTTTTGACGCTGTTGCTGTTTTTAGAATGATATATTGTTAATTTATTCTCATAATTTATTTATTTCCTTATTTCCTTTCCTCACTGGGCTATTTTTCAATATTGGAGCCCTTGGGCTTATAGCATCTTGCTTTTCCAACTAGGGTTGTAGCTTGGCTAGTAATAATAATAATAATAATAATAATATGTATATCGCTTTACCTTTGTGTGTTTGTTTTAATTTACGATCTTAAAAGGTCGTGCCGATAAGAACCCTCCTAGAATTATTGTTTGGGACGGGACTTTAAATGATTAAATGGTGAAAAAATATTGATTTAAAGGAAAATTGAGGTTCAGGAAAGGAGAGAAATAAACTTGAATCAACCAAGTATTTTATACAGATTATATATATATGTATATATATATATATATATATATATATATATATATATATATATATATATATATATATATATATATATATATATGCATATATATGCATATATATACATACAGTATATGTATTTATATATATATATATATATATATATATATATATATATATATATATATATATATATATATATATGTATATATATACATGTATATATATATATATATATATATATATATATATATATATATACATATATTTATTTATATATGTATATAAATACATATACTGTATGTATATATATGCATATATATATATATATATATATATATATATATATATATATATATGTATATATATATATATATATATATATATATATATATATTGCATGAGAAAATGTCACGAATTGTTATGAAAGTTATTTGGTTGCCACAATAACTAAGAGCGCTAGACCAGATCCCATCAAAATATATGATGTAAAATATATACTTTTATTTATATTGATTTTCATTTTTATTTTTGTAAAACAATGTAAGTTCGCATCATTATTTCGGTAATAGAATAATCCCAAAAGTAATGTATATTGATAGAATGTAATTGTATTTTTATAAAAAAAAAATGGAAAACCTAAAAAAATATGACTTTTTTTTTAGTTATATATGTAAACAAATAATTTTGTATATATTGAACATATTTGAAGTTTGCGAAGTCTGTGTATGTGTGTATATATGATTGTGTGCGTGCATGTATATGCCTCCATGTTTTTCTTAGTACTTTTCAATTTGCTCTCCTCACTGGGCTATTTTTCCCTGCTGGAGACCTTGGGCTTATAGCATCTTGCTTTTCCAACTAGGGTTGTAGCTTGGCTAATAATAATAATAATAATAATAATAATAACCGTATTTCACCAAATTCTGAAGAGAATCATTGTCTAAGTTGACTCTGATTATACACAATTCATTTTATTCATAGACATTTCCTTCAACCACTGTATATATATATATAGTTGAGGACGTTTGTGAAAACATTCATTGGTAAGATCATTTTATTATTATTATTATTATTATTATTATTATTATTACTACTAGCCAAGCTACAACCCTAGTTGGAAAAGCAAGATGCTATAAGCCCAAGGGCTCCAACACGGAAAAATAGCCCAGTGAGGCAAGGAAATAAGGAAATAAATAAATGACGAGAATAAATAAACAATATATCATTCCAAAGCGTCAAAACAGATATGTCCTATATAAACTATTAACAACGTCAAAAATAGGAATAACCCTTTAAGTATCTACCATCTTCCTTTTTATCATTTGAAAAATTATTTACGTGAATCAAAATGTATGATTTTTATCTTTTGGATTTATACATTTGATTACCTTCTTTTCCATAGAGTAATTCATGTTTTAGTTTCGTCACCTGACTATAGACTTAATATTGTTGATTTCCTTAATGGAGACATAGACAAAAATAGTGCATTATGCCAGCAGTGGAGGTTGAAGTTAAACCTTAACAGAACTCAAAGTATGATTCTTAGTAGGCCAAGGACAATGGCTTCTCAATCTCTATAATTTTACATTGATAAAGTCTCTAGCAGTTTAAAGTTAAAAATATATTTATTGTACAACCTTAATTTAACTTCATACATAAACAAAATCTAGCAAAATGTAAAAAAAGAGAATTTTACCAGTCAGAAGAAATTACTTTTACATGCTGCGTCCTGATTGGTAACGTCTCGACCTGGTGTTTGCCAGTCGGCGGTTCGAGTCCCGCTCAGATTCGTTAGTGCCATTAATGTCTGCAACCTTACCATCCTTGTGAGCTAGGGTTGGGGGGGGGTTGGGGGAGCCTATAGATCTGCTGAGTCATCAGCAGCCACTGCCTGGCCCTCCCTGGTCCTAGCTTGAGTGGAGAGGAGGCATGGGCGCTGATCACATAGTATATGGTCAGTCTCTAGGGTATTGTCCTGATTTCTAGGGCAATGTTACTGTCCCTTGCCTCTGCCATTCATGAGCGACCTTAAAAAAGAAAAAAAAAAAGAAAAAAAAAAATATTGCCATTTTAGTATATTGATTGTTGTCGAAATCACTGATCGAGAACTCATAATTTAATAATTCATAATTCATAATCTAATAATTCATAATTCATAATCTAACCTCATCTACAAATCAATTAAAGACTTGTAATATACAAACATTCTAAATATGTTGAACGAACTATATTAACATGCAACAAGGCACACTTTATAGAGGACGGGTATCTGTAATTAGGCTTATGATTAAATAATAACATATTTGCGACGGACATGGAATATATTTTGGTTATATTTGGCATTTTTAATTCTATGGCTGAGTTCCAACTCTTTGCTTTTAGAATAATGGAATCTGCTCTATATATATTTGTAATAAATATATGTATTTTACATATAATTACAATAAATTAGAGGCTAAATCCAGAGGAAAAAAAATAGTATTACGATTTCTTTTCTTTTTAGTAATCTCAACCTTCAAATTTGAATAGAATCAGAATGTTTCTACTTCTTTTCAAAAGATGGCAGCACATGTCGTTTGTTCCATTCATGTAAATGATTCTTTCTAATTGGAAAAGGGTGATAGATTGGTACTTTTTAATGCAGAAATATGTTTGGCAGGTATAAATTATATCCAGTTCCAATTAAGTAGGCTATTTATGGTTATTTCTTAAACTAAAATGACGTCATGGAAGGTTCCAGAATGCAAGGATTAAAGAGTTCCACATATTGATTATTTTGGTGGCCAATAGATGGCGCTACCAGTAGAATACTAAACGGCTAATTATCCCCATCATCCACTCATTATAACTTTTATTACTTCATTTCTGATGCTATTTAGACACAAAATCACTGTTATACAAAACGTACGTGAAATTAATCTTACTTGTGGTCTGGCCACAACTTAGTTCTTAAGAAATTACAGATTTCACTATAAATGTTACAGAAATATCTCCTCGGCAAACAATCGTTAGTTCAATTACATTTGGGGGTCAGGTGGGGGTCGCCTGATATGCCACACGCACTGAAATCGGTGAGAAAATCAAATAATTACAGTTATTTCA
>NC_090750.1:55227767-55230267 GCF_036898095.1 Palaemon carinicauda | reverse complement strand
ATATTGATTTATTTAATTTATCCAAATTTCAATAAACTACCCCCCCCTCTCCTCTCTCTCTCTCTCATCCTCTCCTCTCCTCTCTCTCTCTCTCCTCACTCTCTCTCTCTCTCTCTCTCAAAGAATCTCAGAATAATTTTCTTAATTCGCAAAATACTCTCTCTCTCTCTCTCTCTCTCTCTCTCTCTCTCTCATCTCTCTCTCTCTCCTCTCTCTCTCTCTCTCTCTCTCTCTCTCTCTCTCTCTCTCTCTCAAAGAATATCAGAATAATTTTCTTAATTCGCAAAATACTCTCTCTCTCTCTCTCTCTCTCTCTCTCCTCTCTCTCTCTCTCTCCTCTCTCTCTCTCTCTCTCTCTCTCTCTCTCTCTCTCTCTCTCTTTTCTCTCTCTCTCTCTCTCTCTCTCTCAAAGAATATCAGAATAATTTTCTTAATTCGCAAATACTCTCTCTCTCTCTCTCTCTCTCTCTCTCTCTCTCTCTCCTTCTCTCTCTCTCTCTCTCTCTCTCAAAGAATATCAGAATAATTTTCTTAATTCGCAAAATACTCTCTCTCTCTCTCTCTCTCTCTCTCTCTCCTCTCTCTCTCTCTCTCTCTCTCTCTCTCCTCTCTCTCTTAAAGAATCTCAGAATATTTTTTTAATTCGTAAAATACTCTCTCTCTCTCTCTCTCTCTCTCTCTCTCTCCTCTCTCTCTCTCTCTCTCTCTCTCTCAAAGAATCTCAGAATAATTTTCTCAATTTGCAAAATTTGCACGAAATTAACACACAAATCACCAAAATAGTCCAGTGTAAAAATTTCAAAGAAAATATTTGACCAGAAAAAAAACAAAACATAACCTCCTTCCAGTTTCCTTGGCGAAGGGAAAAACTGCGTAGGCAGGTATTACGACACATATTCGTAAAAGATTTTGAAAGAAAAATTCTAATTGCTTCCGCAGAAAGTTTTAATTCCATCAAAGCTTAAGTGTTTTTCAAAAGCTATACCACCAGCATTTTTTGAAGCCTCTTCCTTAATGGTAGAGTTTCCTTTTATTGAGCTTTAATGCAGTTTCTCAATGCCAGTAAATTTTTGCATTTTACTGTGGGCGTATTTTATTTTTTGGCAAAGTTATTATTATTATTATTATTATTATTATTATTATTATTATTATTATTATTATTATTATTATTATTATTATTATTATTATTTGAAGATCTGCATTCTAAAATTTAAAGCTTTTTCCATGGTTATTTGATCTCTCTCTCTCTCTCTCCTCTCTCTCTCTCCTCTCTCTCTCTCTCTCTCTCTCTCTCCTCTCTCTCTCTCTCTGTGCGAAAAGTAATTCATAAATCACGAGTCCTTTATTTCTTTACCTTCATTCCTTGAATGCAATAAGAGCAGCTCTTCTAGGAGGACACTCCAAAATCAAACTATTGTTTTCTAGTCTTGGGTAGTGCCATAGCCCCTGTACTATGGTCTTCCACTGTATTGGAGGAGTAGAGTTCTCTTGCTTGAAGGTGCACTCGGGTACACCTTCAGAAGTTTTATTCCAGCTGTTACCAAGTTGTGGAATGATCTTCCTAATCGGGTAGTTGAATCAGTAGAATTTCAAAAGTTCAATGTTGGAGCAAATGTTTTTATGTTGACCAGGCTGACATGAGTCTTTTTATAGTTTATATATGACATATCTGTTTTTAACGTTGTTAATAGCTTATATAGGACATATCTGTTTTTGACGTTGTTAATAGTTTATATAGGACATAACTGTTTTGACATTGTTACTGTTTTTAGAATGATTTATTGTTGATTTATTCTCATCATTTATTTATTTCATTATTTCCTTTCCTCACTGGGCTATTTTTCCCTGTTGGAGCCCTTGGGCTTATAGCATATTGCTTTTCCAACTAGGGTTGTAGCTTGGCTAGTAATAATAATAATAATAATAATAATAATAATATTCTATTTTATTTCTCTTTTTTATTTCTTATACCTTTTATAGTTTATATATGGAAGATTTATTTTGATGTTATTCCTGTTCTTAAAACATTTGATTTCAATTGCTCGTTACATCCATTGTATTTTATTTATTTCCTTATTTTCTTTCCTCACTGGGCTATTTTTCCCGTTCTGATGAGCATCTATTCTGATGAGACTGTATCTTTAACCTTTTCAGTCGCTTAAACCTAATTGATTTAATTCATTATCTCTAAATATTACTCTCAGTTTCATTAGTGAATTAACTTAGGATTAAAACTCTGTTTTAATTATCAAATCCTCAAAACACTCTAAAGGTTAATTAAATAAAATGGAAGTGATAATTAGGTCATAATTAGAAATACATATCATACTTATTAAAAAAATATAATGAAAATTCCTCAACAACTGAAAAAAAAAAAATATATAATAGAATTCCTGTTGTGAGAAAAATCTTACAAAGTAATTATTATCAGACTATCATGCAATTGAATTTTAATTATTACTGAGGTCCATATTATAATTTTCCAGTGACCCTTCGTAGT
>NC_090750.1:55219999-55224767 GCF_036898095.1 Palaemon carinicauda | reverse complement strand
TTCCCTTCGTTCCTTCCTGCGTATATTGCACATTCCTTCTCTTACTTCCGTTCTGACTTTCTTTATTCTTCATATATTTATTTTGCCAAGATGTTCAACTATGTTTCTGCGAAGGAGTTTTTTGTTTCCTTCAGTAAATTTTGATGTTATTTATCTTTTACATCTTGCAAAGGTTACAAGATTCAAGATCTGCAAGATGTATATTGTTTACATCTTGCAGACGTTAGAAGATGTAAGATCAGCAAGATATGTGTTGTTTGACGCTAATGTTCTTAAGATTTTACTATATCATAAATTACTATTTCAGCAATAAAAGGAATTCTCTATATCTTGATATATAAGATTGCATTTGCAGAATAATATAAGTATATAATATTTCCAAAGGTAAAAAAAAAAAAGGCCATTTTCAAAACGTATTGAAGCCAAAAGTCAAAACAAAGAAAAACTACCATATTTAGACTTTTCATATACCGGCATGTTTTCTCTAATAAAATATATTATATATATATATATATATATATGTATGTATATATATATATATATATACATATATATATATATATATATATACATATATATATATGTATATATATATATATATATATATATATAAATATCTAAATATGTATATATACATATGTATATAAAGACATATATATATATATATATATATAAGAAAATATACCGAAAATTTCTTATGAATGAAGTTCTCATCTCCATATATTATGGGTTTATATCCTACGCAATACATACACCTAAAAATGTAGATAATTATGAGAGAATCAAATCAGAAATCCACAGGAGAAAGATGGGGAGCGTTAAAAGCCTCTTTAGAACTGGCTAAAAAAATCTAAATCTGTTTGTTTCTTCAATAACAGTAAAATGCACTTTAACCAAGATAAAAATCTTCTTTGTTGAAAGACCTCGTAATCCTTATTGTCTTTCGTCATTCAGAGATGGAAGAGTAAAGAAGAATAATATTTTTTCAATTCTTTCACAGTTTTTTTTTTCCTTGAATTCAATATATATTGTTGCAAGTTTTGGATGAAATTCGTCCAAGAACTAAGATGGAAGAGTAAAGAACTATATTTCTTTCAATACTTTCACAGGTTTTTTTTTTTTCTTGAATTTGATATATATTGTTGTAAGTTTTTGATGAAATCTTAAGATTTCTCTGAACCATTTTGCTCAACTGATAATCGTTTATTTTTAATTGATAAAATCAATATACTGAAGTTCACTTTTGATGTATTTTACATATATTCTTCCTTATACTTTAATGGAACAGTTTAAAACCTTCACAAAGCCTCAAATCATTCTCTCTCTCTCTCTCTCTCTCTCTCTCTCTCTCTCTCTTTCTCTCTCTCATCTCTCTCTCTCCTCTCTCTCTCTCTCTCTCTCTCTCTAATTCTTTTCTTCAATTCTATCTCTCCCAAGTTCTTCCCTTCCCTTCCCTTCTCTCTCTCTCCTCTCTCTCTCTCTCTCTCTCTTAAATTCTTTTCTTCAACTCTCTCTCTCTCTCACTCTCTCTCTCTCTCTCTTTCTCTCTCTCTCTCTCTCTCTCTCTCTCTCTCTCTCTCTCTCTCAAATTCTTTTCTTCAACTCTCTCTCTCTCTCTCTCTCTCTCTGAAATTCTTTTCTTCAACTCTCTCTCTCTCTCTCTCTCTCTCTCTCTCATTCTTTTCTTCAATTTTATCTCTCTCTCTCTCTCTCTCTCTCTCTCTCTCTCTCTCTTATCTTACATAAATTTGACATTTACTCTTTAGGGAGTTAAGGTTCTAAAAACGACCTCTATATTCCATGAAAATGGAATAAAGAGAGGCCTAATTTTCCATTCTTCTCGAGCTCTGCCTATAATTCTCGTCTCTCTGGGGATTGTTGACTTGATTGAACAAACTGCGAGAATTGAACCGTGATAAGCATTCCCTTTCATGTTCAACTGGCGTAAATTGTTCTTATGAACTCTGAGGAAAATCTACACGAAGAATGTAAAATACCATAGTCAATTATTTTTAGTGTGGCAGAGTTGCACCGACTCACATGGGTGCCCTTTTAGCTTGGAAAAAGTTTCCTGATCGCTCATTGGTTAGAATTATCTTGTCCAACCAATGAGGGATCAGGAGACTTTCCGAGCTAAAAGGGGCACCGCTGCGAGTCGGTGCAAATCTGCCTCGCTAAAAAAAATTGACTATAAGGGGTGTTATGATAATATTATGTTGATAAGCTGGGCAATGTTTGTATGTATTTTCTTTTGTACATATGTGTATAACAAGGTGTATGGTGCTTAATAATTTTCTCTTAGTATACTATATTTAATGGTAGAAATGTAAGAATGTATCAATATCATAATGATGTTAAAGGTACTCAATTGTTATCAAATAACTAAAACTAGATGGGTACTCAGTAGACTGCGCTCCTCCGCCGCGGCAGCTTATTTCTCGACCTTTCGTTAACCTTGACCTTGACCTTTGACCTTAACATGTATCAATTGGAGTGGATTTTCATGCACTCATATATGAACCAAGTTTGACGTCTCTGAGACACCTATGTTCAAACTTATGGCTAATTACGTGAATTGAACATTTTGCTTGACTATGATCTTGACCTTTGACCTTAACATGTATTAATTGGAGTGGTCATGCCAAGTTTGAAGTCTCTGTGACAACTATGTTCAAACTTATGGCCGATTACGTGAATTACATTACATTTTGCTTGACTATGACCTTGACCTTTGACCTCGACCTTCCAAAATTTAATGATTTCCAGCTTTTTACGTAACACTTGATCTCTGCCAGTTTCATCGCTCACGATTAAAATTGTGGTCAGGAAGCTGTTCACAAGGAAACAAACACACACACATACCACACACACACACACACACAAACAAACACATAAACACTGGTGGAAACATAACCTCCTTCTAATTTCGTTAGCGGAGGTGAAAATTTACGGTGTTTGGTAGATACGAACATGACATTCAAGTCCTATCGTAGACTGCATACTGTTACCCATGTCACCCCCAATGGACGTACATATTGTTACCCATTTCACCCCAGTGGACGTACATAATGTTACCCATTTCACCCCCAGTGGACGTACATAATGTTACCCCATGTCACCCCCAGTGGACGTACATAATGTTACCCATTTCACCCCCAGTGGACGTACATAATGTTACCTATTTCACCCCCAGTGGACGTACATAATGTTACCCATTTCACCCCCAGTGGACGTACATAATGTTACCCATTTCACCCCCAGTGGACGTACATAATGTTACCCATTTCACCCCCAATGGACGTACATAATGTTACCCATTTCACCCCAAATGAACGTACATAATGATACCATTTCACCCCCAGTGGACGTACATAATGTTACCTATTTCACCCCCATTGGACGTACATAATGTTACCCATTTCACCCCCAATGGACGTACATAATGTTACCATTTCACCCCCAATAGACGTACATAATGTTACCCATTTCACCCACAATGGACGAACCGGTATGTACTTGCAAAAAAATTGTTATTTACATTTTGCATATTTTTGATAACTTTATGAGAAACTTCAGGCATTTTCCAAAAGAATGAGACCATTCTGACCCTCTTTATGACAAAAATTAAGGCAGTTAGAGCAATTTAAAAAGAGATATAGCAAAATGTGCTTTAAAGTTCATCAAAGCTGGGGGGGAGGGGGGTAAAAGGGTATTGAATATTTAAAACTGGACCTTTTACATTAGTTTCTCTTTCAAAACTTGATTCAACTTAAGTATAGATGTATCATATATGGTTTATTTCATGTTTGATTCCCATATGATTTAAATTAGCGTACCATTATTATTTCATCAATTGCTTAATGATGAATTATTTCAGAATTTTCATATATATTTTTCATATAGTACATGTTACATCAATCATATGTTTAGTATGATAATTGTTTTTAATGTTTATTTGAAACAATTTCGATTGATTATTAATATTCCGTATCAAATTGTCATTGAAATAAATATAAATAGATTTCAAGTTTATATATATTTTTCATTGCCACAAGTCGGAAATATTCTCCGTGTATTTGTAGAATCAGTGCTAATAATACTGCTCAGGGATTTGTTAAAAGCTGAAAACAGATTTTAAGAAAATACCTAAAGTAATAGCGAATATTGTATCTTGCGCAGCAATTACATACGGCCTTATTGTGTAAATGTTTTGTCCTGGAGTTATTAAACACTGGATGTTCTTGCAATGATTCCTTGTATTTCAAATAGTAATCTAAACAATTTTAGTAGGTTGGCCTGTGCACTCAGCCGCCCCGTGAGATACTACCGTTAGAGAGTCATGGGGTCCTTTGACTGGCCAGACAGTACGACATAGGACTTCTCTCAGGTTACGGTTCTTTCCCTGTGCCTACACAGACACCGAATAGTCTGGGCCTATTCTTTACAGATTCTCCTCTGTCCTCATACACCTGACGACACTGAGTTGCTAAACAATTCTTCTTCGCCCAAGGGGTTAACGACTGCAGTGTAACTGTTCAGTGGCTACTCTCCTCTTAGTAAGGGTAAAAGACACTCTTTAGCTATAGTAAGCAGCTTTTCTAGGAGAGGGACACTCAAAATCAAACCATTGTTCTCTAGTCTTGGGTAGTGCCATAGCCTGTTGTACCATGGTCTTACACTGCTAAAGTTCTCTTGCTTGAGGGTACACTCGGCACGCTTTCCTATCTAGTTTCATCTTCCTTTTGTTTTGTTGAAGGTTTTATAGATT
>NC_090750.1:55199999-55207499 GCF_036898095.1 Palaemon carinicauda | reverse complement strand
AAAAACCCGTGGCCATTACTCGTAAGGATGATTTTAACCTATATTGAACCCGAAAAAACACCTTTACTGACAATCCTACTTTTACTTATGAAATGACGATAAGGTCTATTCTATGACTGGGTTTCCTTCTGGAACGCCCTTATTAACAAACAAGTTCGCAGGTGGATGACGTAACACAGTCTGGCGTTGGCGAAGACATAGAAAATATGACCATTTTCGTATTCATTATTCGATTTGTCGATGAAGATTACTCTGAATATAAGAACATCAAATCACACCATAGTCATGCACCTTTTGGCAAGTAACTATACTCCTTAATTGATTTTAATATGTAATCAATAATGATATTCTCCATTCAAGGAATTCCATTTGGCAGCGCTGTCCCAAACTTGTCCCCCAACCACAACTAGTTGATGATTGTTACTTTGGTCAATTGTACAGAGATATGACTTAATATCCATGTGTTCTGATGATGAAAGGAAATACTAAACACTTTTATAAGTAAACTCAGGTGTCTTCCGACAGCATATGAAAAATTACTCTATTTTATGATAAAAATATCCATTTCTAATAAGGAAACGATCGTTGGACAATTTACCAACTACCAATTCTCTAGCCTCTACCTCCCTACCGTACTTTTTTGACACACGTGTTCGTCAAATAATATACTATTTTAGTTGGGCCAAGGTGCCTCTGATGCCATCTATTGGCGCTAAAGTAAAACTCGTTACGATTTAAGGGAGGCAGCTGGGGGGGTCAGCGTCATTATGCCTTTCGGATTGTAACAATATTGTTAGTCTACGTAGTTTTAATAACAATACATGTCATACCATGAAACATTTTAATTACATTCGCTTTTATATAAAGGTAATTGAAAAATACATGAAATAACTGTAATTATTTGATTTTCTCACCGATTTCAGTACGTGTGGCATATCAGGCGACCCCCACCTGACCCCAAAATGTAATTGAACTAACGATTGTTTGCTGAGGAGATATTTCTGTAACCTTTATAATAAAATCTGTAATTTCCCAAGAACTAAATTGTGGCAAGATCCCTGGAAGATTAATTTCATGTACGTTTTGTTTAACATTTATTTTTTTTTGCCCAAATAGCAACAGAAATGAAGTAATAAAAATCATAACGAGTGGATGATGTTGATAATTAACATTAGGTTCTCTACTGCTACGGCCCATCTATTGGCCATGCTAATAAACAATATGTGGAACTCTAATCCTTGCATTCTGGAACCTTCCATGACGTCATTTTAGTTTAAGAAATAACCAAAAATAGCCTACTTAATTGGAACTTGATATAATATTATACCTGCCAAACATATTTCTACATTAAAAAGTACAATCCATCACCCTTTTCCAATTGGAAAGAATCATTTACATGAATGAAACAAACGACATGTGCTGCCATCTTTGAAAAGAAGTAGAAACATTTGATTCTATTCAAATTTGGAGAAGTTTGAGATTACTAGAAAAAAAAATCGTAATTCCAATAATACTAATTTTTTCCTCTGTTTTTAGCCTCCAATTTATTGCAATTATATGTAAAATACATATATTTATACACATAAATATAGAGCAGATCCCATTATTCTAAAAGCAGAGTTGGATTCAGCCATAGAATTAAAAACGGCAAATTTAACCAAAATATATTCCAAGTCCGTCGCAAATATAATATCCAATTACAGATATCCGTCCTCTATAAAGTTTGCCTTGTACATGTTAATATAGTTAGTCTAACATATTTAGAATGTTTGCATATTACAAGTCTTTAATTGATTTGTAAGATGAGCTTGGATTATGAATTATGAATTATCAAATTATGAATTATCGATCACTGATATCGACAACCAATCAATATACTAAAGCTGCAATAAGATTTTCTTTTATAAGTTTTTTTTTTTATAATTTTTTTTTTTTTTTTTTTTTTTTTTTTTTTTTTTTTTAAGTCACCTCATGAATGGCAGAAGCAAGGGACAGTGACATTGTCCTAGCAATCAGGACAATGCCCTAGAGAATGACCATATATTATATGATCAGCGCCCAAGCCTCCTCTCCACCCAAGCTAGGACAAGGGAGGGCCAGGCAGTGGCTGCTGATGACTCAGCAGATAGACATATAGGCTCCCCCAAACCCCCCCAACCTTAGCTCACAAGGATGGTAAGGTTGCAGACACTAATGGCACTAACGATCTGAGCGGGACTCGAACCCCCGACTGGCAAACATCAGGCAGAGACGTTACCTATCAGGCCCACAGCATGTAAAAGTAATTTCTTCTGACCGGTAGAATTCTCCTTTTTTTACATTTTGGTAGATTTTGTTTATGTATGAAATTAAATTAAGGTTGTACAATAAATATATTTTTAAATTTAAACTGCTAGAGAATTTATCAATGTAAAATTATAGGTATTGAGAAGCCATTGTCCTTGGCGTACTAAGAATTATACTTAGAGTTTTGTTAAGGTTTAACTTCAACCTCCACTGCTGGCATAATGCACTATTTTTGCCTATGTCTCCATTAAGGAAATCAACAATATCAATTATATAGTCAGGTGACGGAATTAAAACATGAATTACTTTATGGAAAAGGAGGTAATCAGATGTATAATCCAAAAAAAAAAAAAATCATACATTTTGATTCACGTAAATAATTTTTTCAAATAATAAAAAGGAAGATGGTAGATACTTAAGGGGATATTATGATCTCACCAATGAAAGTTTTCACAAATGTCCTTAACTTTTTTATTTTATACAAGTGGTGAAAGGAAATGTCTATGAATTAATTAAACACACAAAGGTAAAGCAATATACATATTATTATTCTTATTATTTATATATTATTATTACTAGTAAAGCTACAACCCTAGTTGGAAAAGCAAGATACTATAAGCCCAAGGGCTCCAAACAAGGAAAAATAGCACAGTGAGGAAAGGAAATAAGGAAGTAAATAAATGATAAGAATAAATTAACAATATATCATTCTAAAAACAGTAACAGCGTCAAAACAGATATGTCCTATATAAACTATTAACAACGTCAAAAAGAGATATGTCATATATAGACTATAAAAAGACTCATGTCAGCCTGATCAACATAAGAAAAATTTTCTCCAACTTTGAACTTTTGAAGTTCTACTGATTCAACTACCCGATGAGGAAGATCATTCCACAACTTGGTAACAGCTGGAATAGAATTTCTAGAATACTGTTTTGTATTGAGGCCTTATGATGGAGAAGGCCTGGCTATTAGAATTAACTGCCTGCCTAGTATTACGAACAGGATAGAATTGTCCAGGGAGATCTGAATGTAAAGGATGGTCAGAGTTATGAAAAATCTTATGCAACATGCATAATGAACTAATTGAAGGACGGTGCGAAAGATTAATATCTAGATCAGGAATAAGAAATTTAATAGACCGTAAGTTCTGTCTGTCAGCATAATGAATATATCTATGATTCATGAGTCGCTTATAATAATAATAATAATAATAATAATAATAATAATAATAATAATAATAATAATAATAATAATAATAATAATAATTATAATAATGATAATAATAATAATAATACAGAAAATTATGTGATTTGATTCTTCATAAGACAATATAGAATGTAAGGAAATAATAATCTCTGCTGTATAGATTTATGTCAAAAAATATATATGTGATAATTAAACTTATTCCTTAATTTACCGAGTTAGGATATCCATGCTGGAAAGGGATGAAATCTTTGTAATTTATAGATGTCTATTATTTTGGCTTCTGCTTATTATATAAATTATGATTATGAGGTTTAAGCTTCATAAGAAATATCCGATATATATGACTCACTAAAAGGATAGATTATTATCATTAGATTGTTAAAAGAGCGGTTAATAAGAGGATTACTGTACTAAATCATTTACCTATGAATGATAGCAATCTCTCTCTCTCTCTCTCTCTCCTCTCTCTCTCTCTATTATATATATATATATATACAATATATATATATATTATATATACATATATATATTATATATATATATATGTATATTATAAATATATATATATATATGTATGTATATATATTTATATATATATATATATATATATACATATATATATATATATATATATGTATATGTAAATATCACCCACGAAATGCATTTAATACCGAATTCTATCTTGGGAATACATATCCACTTGGAAATTCATTTTATGGTAATAGCTTCTGGCCGGGTGGTGATTCGAACCACCACCTGTACGGCTAGTACCATGACTAAAAGTTTATGACAAGTCCCCCTACATATTCCTGTCGAACTCACGATTCAGCTATCATGGTGGAGATGGGTCTATTTCAAGTCTATGAACAGAATCCTGAATTCGACAGGAATATGTAGGGGGACTTGTCATAAACTTTAGTCTCTCTTGATAGCTGAGTCGGGAGGGTCCCTAGCAGCATGGTTTTTAAGCCGTACAGGTGGTGGTTCGAATCACCACCCGGCCAGAAGCTGTTACCATAAAATGAAATCCAAGTGGATATGTATTCCTAGATAGAATTCGGTATTAAATGCATTTCGTGGGTGATATTTACATTTAATTAAAATCACGTGTGCTTGTGATATATGTTCATATATGTATATATATATATATATATATATATATACAATTCATTTGAATATTTCAAAATACAAAGAATCTATTACACATCAATCATGTAAGTTATCCAATTAAAACTTATAATTATTTCAATATTTTTTCCACTGCTCATATTTTCAAATAAGAATTAACATTTAAACAATAGGCATCAAACCAGACAGTAAGTAGGTACTTTAATATTTCTAAATCTTTCCTTTTTTATTTTCTTTCATTTTGGACAGTAATTTTCTCTTTGGCCATTCCAAAACTTCAAGAATCAGTAGAATACTAAAAAGGAAAAGAGCATTTTACTTTGCCATTATATGATTAAAAAAAATCTTGAGAACCGTAGGGAAATATTTTTTCTTCGAAAATCTTCTTATTTTTTTTCCTTTCTTGAAATTAAACTCTCTTTACATAGACTATTAACATTTGGCTTAGAATATATATGGAAATTTGTACTTTTATGGTTCTAGAGTTTTCTTAGTATCAGGACGTGGATACTAGCTTTACTTAAGTCAGTTATTAAACGATACAGTATTTTAAATTTCCTTTTAATTTAGTAGAAATCCTACAGTCTTAATGCTTCCTCCAGGGTGATTATAATTTCTATTCAGCCTATTTACGATACAATTTTCTGGAAGAAAAAAATATAGTTGCTGTAATAAATTTTTGAAGGAATCTACACAGTATGATTTGGATTATGTTGCATTGGGATTTAATTAATTTAGATAATGTAAATGGAATGGAATTATTCAATTCAATTATGACAAGAGTATTGTTCTAATTCTGGTATGATTATACATTACACATATTGCTTGAGGAGTTACACAAAGCTTATACATTTATTTGTTCTTCTTAAAGTTACATAACATGACGTATATAACACACACATACATACACACACACACACACATATGTATATATATATATATATATATATGTGTGTGTGTGTGTGTGTGTATGCATATATATATATATATGTATGTGTATATATATATATATATATAATCAACACACACACACACATATATATATATATATATATATGTATATAAATTTCCTGTATTTTCCTCTTTATCTTGTGATGAAAAAAATATGGTTTTTATTATTATTATTATTATTATTATTATTATTATTATTATTATTATTATTATTATTATTATTATAAATATTAGAGGGATCGCATGACAATGATATAACATTTTCATTATTAGTAATATGATTATAGAAAAAACAAAACAGCAAAACACAGCTTGGTTCTTTAGATTTATTCGCATATCGAAAAGTATCAGAAGAAATCGAAAAAACTCGTAATTCCTACAGACTTCGCGAGTCACATTTCTGAGTCTCGGCATTATAACACTTGTCTCTTCAATTTCCTGCTCGGCAAAAGAGAAAATACCGTCGCAGGATTTCTCATTTCCCAGGAAAGGAAATGAAAGCTCCTTACATTTCCTACCCTTCGTGTCCAGAGAAAATATTGGAAATCATTTCTGGCTTCGTTTTTTGTTCTTTCAATGGCAATGTTTTGATTGCGCTAATATTACTAAAAATTTAATGATCATAACATCAACATATTTATATTTGGCACAAACTGGAGATCATATTTTTTTTTTTTTTTTTTTTTTTTTTTGAGTCAATGTGAATGTTTTGATTGCGCTGATATTACTCAAAATTTCATTATCATATATCGATATTCAATTGAATTTGTCATAAATAGGAGATATATAATACCTTTTCTTCCTACTCTTAATTTTTTTTGTGAGATTTACGGAGTCAATGTCAATGTTTTGCTTGTGTTCACATTTTACAAAAAATTAAATTTAAATATCATATATGATATTAGATTAGTTTTGGCACAAATTGTAGATAATTTTTCTTCCTGGTCGTTTATTTTTTTTTTTTTTTGACACTACTGAGTATATGTCAATGTTTTTCTTATGCTCATATTACTCAAAATTTTATTCTCATTTATCATATTCAATTAGATTTCCCATAAACTGCAGATAATTTTTTTCCCTGTTCTTTTTTTTTGTGAGATGTATTGATTCAATGTTAATGTTTTCTTTGTGTTTAGATTGACTCAACATATATATTATTAAATTAGATTTGTAACAAACTGGTGTTCATTTTTTTTTTCTCATTTCTTTTTGAGATATAGTGATTCAATGTTAATATTTTGTTTGTGCTCATATTACTCAAAATTGACTTATCATATATTTCGTACTAATATATTTGCTATATATTGGTGACTTCCCCCCCCCCACCCCACTCCCCAAAAAATTTCATGTTAAATTATCTGTCGTGATCTGCGGTTTTCTCTCCCAATCTAAGCCATACCTATGTTAAATATCCTATTTCAGCAGCACACTTTTTTGTAATATATTGATAAATTTCATTTTTCTTTCATAATATCAGGAAAAATTTCTTTAAAACCCAAACGTTCACAACAATCTGCGTATATTTACAGACCTTTCTCGTTTGCTTATGCACGAACTCGCTTCCTTGAAATCAATTTTCCTAAACCTGTTTACAAACGTAAAATACATTTCAGTTCTGACTTCTACTCTCTCTCTCTCTCTCTCTCTCTCTCTCTCTCTCTCTCTCTCTCTCTCTCCTTAAGGAGAAGTTAGACAAGATCAAAAAAACTATAAATGTTTAAAGTGATTCGCTCTCCCTAAGAGCAAATGGAGTCTCCCCAGATGGACTAAAAAGTCTTTGATACATCTAAGATTATTGTAAAACTCTCTCTCTCTCTCTCTCTCTCTCTCTCTCTCTCTCTCCTCTCGTGATTCACTCTACCCAAGAGCAAATGGGTCTTCCCGGAACGACTAAAAAGTGTTTGACACATCCAATATCCTTGT
>NC_090750.1:55192499-55194999 GCF_036898095.1 Palaemon carinicauda | reverse complement strand
CCTTTAAAAAGGGGCCACTCTGACGTTCAGAAAGGTAGAGACTGCGTGAGATTTTCGGACACGATTTATTCAAATACCCAAAATGGAAATAAGTGCCACTACCCTAGCCTGGATTTATACTTTTGGGGTTAAATACCCAAAGGGTAATAAGTGCCACTACCCAAGCCAGGACTTGTATCATTTGGGTTGAATACCCAAAGAGTAATAATTGCCACTACCCAAGCCAGTGTTTATACCCTTTGGGTATTTAACTCAAAGAGTAATAAGTGCCCTTTTGATCACATACACAAAGGGTAATAAGGGCTACTACCCAGGCCAGTGTTTGTACCCTTTGGGTTAAATACCCAAAGGGTAATAACTGCCACTACCAAGGCCAGTGTTTGTACCCTTTAGGTTAAATACCCCCAAAGGGTGATAAGTGCTACTACCCAAGCCACGATTTGTATTGAATTGAAACAACTTGAAAAGTGGCTTAACCCACTAAGCTGTCAGGGGGATATAAGTTACTTTTGACAAGTTAGTTTCAACTCTACTGCTCATATTCTAGTTGGATGTGTATATGTTGGTGTGTACAGTATTTTTGACAGTGTATTATAGTGGAATATTGGCAAGGTACGTGTGTATTGAAATCGAGTACAGCCATGGAAAGGTAAAACGGAATTACATAAAGTGTTTAGCTTCCTGAAGAATACCCAATCGTGACTTAAAAGGAGAGCTTTCCAGTATAGTACAGTGAACACAGGAATTCTGAGCACATCTGGGTTTGAGAAAGTGTACCCTGTCACTCCCATACTGAGCAATGAGTAACCGATAGTGTACACCGTTAAAAATTTGCCGTAAAAACGGTAAAAATCTTGGCATATATGTTTCCAGACATTTGCCGTTTTTAAAATCGGTTATATTGACGTAAAGGAGTGATATTACGGTCACAATTCCTTAAAGGATGATAACAAAATAGGATGAAAATTACGGTCGCCTGTACCTTCAAGTTTCTCAAACTCAGACGTCCCAACAAGGAGGACCTTTTGTTCAGGAGATAACACAACAGAATTCCGTTACAGTAGATGTTCCTGAAAGATTGCTAACCTAGCTCATGTTATTATTATTATTATTATTATTATTATTATTATTATTATTATTATTATTATTATTATTATTATTATTATTATTATTATTATTATTATTAAGTGCTCTGTAGAAAGATTATTATTATTATTATTATTATTATTATTATTATTATTATTATTATTATTATTATTATTATTATTTTTATTATTATTATTATTATTATTATTGTTGATTTTGTTATTAAGTGTTCTGTAGAAATTATTATTGTTATTATTATTATTATTATTATTAAGTGCTCTGTAGAAAGATTGTTATGATTATTATTATTATTAGTAGTAGTAGTAGTAGTAGTAGTAGTAGTAGTAGTAGTGGTAGTAGTAGTAGTAGTTGCAATATTATTATTATTATCATTATTATTATAATTATTATTATTATTATTTTTATTATTATTATTATTATTATTAAGTGCTCTGTAGAAAAATTATTATTAATATTATTATTATTATCATTATCATTATTATTATTGGTAGTAGTAGTAGTAGTAGTAGTTGTTGTTGTTGTTGTTGTAGTAGTAGTTTCAGTAGTAGTAGCATTATTATTATCATTATAATTATTATTATTATTATTATTAGTAGTAGTAGTAGTAGTAGTTGCATTATTATTATTATTATTATTATTATTATTATTATTATTATTAAGTGTTCTGTAGATAAATTATCATTATTATTATTATTAGTAGTAGTAGTAATAATAGTAGTATTAGTAGTAGTAGTAGTAGTAGTAGTAGTAGTAGTAGTAGTAGTAGTAGCATTATTATTATCATTATTATTATTATTATTATCTTTATTATTAAGTACTCTGTAGAAAGATTATTATTATTATTATTATTATTATTATTATTATTATTATTATTATTATTATTATTATTATTATTATTATTATTATTATTATTATTATTATTTTATTAAAATACGGGTGAAATCAGTATATTTTCACGAAGAATTTTTGTTTGACAAGACTACACACAGGAGCTCGCTGCGCAGTAAGGGTGAGACTGGGTACGCTACGTCAGAGCGAGGTATGTCCTGAGTTCTGTCACTGGAAATTTAGAAGCTTGGATCTGACCATCTCGACCGTGCGTCTGACCCGCTGGAGTAGAAACACAAGTCGCTCAATACCTGTTCACCTGTCCAGTAGTCAAGGTCTCTCTCTCTCTCTCTCTCTCTCTCTCTCTCTCTCTCTCTCTCTTAGCAATACTGATCTCGTATTCTGAAACGTGTTGTTGTTTGCCCGGTGAGAATCATCGCAAAAGTATTTGTGCACGTGAGAGAGAGAGAGAGAGAGAGAGAGAGAGAGAGATATTCATATGAATACATATTTATATACATATATGTATATATACATATATATATATATATATACACACACATAT
>NC_090750.1:55166491-55183991 GCF_036898095.1 Palaemon carinicauda | reverse complement strand
GTATAATACAGAGAGAGAGAGAGAGAGAGAGAGAGACCAAGTTTACAACATTGAATTTCAGAGTGTAATGCAGAGAGAGAGAGAGAGAGAGAGAGAGACGAAATTTACAACTTAGGATTTCATAGTCTAATACAGAGAGAGAGAGAGAGAGAGAGAGAGAGAGAGAGAGAGACGAAATTTACAACTTAGGATTTCATAGTCTAATACAGAGAGAGAGAGAGAGAGAGAGAGAGAGAGAAATTTGCAACATGGAAGTTCATAGTGTAATACAGAGAGAGAGAGAGAGAGAGAGAGAGAGACTAAATTTACTACATGGAACGCCATAGTGTAAGAGAGAGAGAGAGAGAGAGAGGGAGAGAGAGAGAGACCACATTTATTGCATGGAACTTCATAGTATAATACAGAGAGAGAGAGAGAGAGAGAGAGAGAGAGAGAGAGAGATATTTAGGATCTCGTCATGCATTCAGTTGCAGGACTTTTTATCTGACACGTTCCCTTTTGACATCCATGACGGCTTCAAAGCCCTTTCCTAAATTCAGTTTACTTTCTGTACAGTTGGATATTTCTCTTTTAGTTACCAAAAACTTCCTTTTAGACCATGCATAGGCGTTCAAAAGGTTTATTGTTCCAGACAGTATATTTTGGAAAGCTAAATGTCCTTTAAAACTGGAAAGAGGACTCATCACAAATGTCTACTTTTATTTTTTATATATGACTGATTATTTTGATTTATGTTGTGATATACCTTGGAATATTTTCTTTTTCATTACTTTTAAAAATATTATAAATATGAATATCAATTTATATATAAATCTACTTATATCGTTTGTATATAACTGATTTATTTTCCTTTATGTTGTGATATACCTTGGAATATTTTCTTGTTCATTATCTATATAAAATATCATAAATATAAATATAAATATAACTCCAAATATAAATATAAATATAAATATTGTTATATCCAACAAGTTTCCTTCTATCGTTTGTATATGACTGATATATTTTGATTAATGTTCTGATATACCTTGAAATATTTTCTTATTCAATATTTATATAAAATATTATGAATATAAATATAAATATAAATATAAATATAAATATTGTTAAATCCCACAAGTATCCTTCTATCGTTTATATATGACTGATATATTTTGATTAATGTTGTGATATACCTTAAAATATTTTCCTATGCATTATTTACATAAAATATTGTGAATATAAATAAGTAATTCAAATTGAAATGCTACATATAATATAAAACCTGTTGTTATATCACACAAGTCTATTTTTATTGTTTATATATGAGTGATCTATTTTGATTAATGTTTTCATACATCTTAGAATATTTTCCTATTACTTATTTATATAAGATATTATGAATATATATAAATAAGTTTAAATAAGATGCTATATAAAACAAATGGCTTCCAGACTTTTCTATATGAGGACCGAAACACTACACAGGATGAAATCATTTCTCTGTGCAGAATTATTCATTTTTAAATTTCCAGAAAACAAAATATGGAAATATATATATGAAAACTTATTCCAATTATAATTTCTACTTGTACTATTATCAGTTGAACAGAATATGATTAGCTCTGACACTGATCCTTTAATATTAAATATTGTTATATTTCATTTTCGTATTTTACTTTCATTGGTAATGCTTGTTGTCGATAAGAGAGAGAGAGAGAGAGAGAGAGAGAGAGAGGGGATATAATTACAATTTTATATTCAAATATAAATATGCATATAAATATATATATATATATATATATGTGTGTGTGTGTGTGTGTGTGTGTACATTTATATAATTCCTCCATTAATGGAATGGAAACTAATCCGAAATTAGCAGCTAATTTCACACCTACTGAATACCAGCTGATCAGTCCACGTTTCCTTCGTTAATTATCCCAATAATATCATCGTTAATTAAAGTAATTAACAAAATTATCGTTAATTACGATAATAAATATACGTATAATACTTAACTAACGATCCATTGCAGAATGTTCAAAAGTATCGCAGACCTAAAAACTTAATCATATATGAATGTGAATAAATTATGGAAAATAGATCGTGTATTACCAGATGAATATGAAGGATTTATTCATAAAACTTAAAATGTATGCATGAAGAAACCTCATAAAGTAGTGTACGCGATCCGTCAAAAATGACTTTTAAATATTAAGATAGATATGTACACACACGAACACCCACCTCCCTCTCACCAAGGTATGATTACTCTCTCTCTCTCTCTCTCTCTCTCTCTCTCTCTCCATCCTAATAGGGGTATCGTAGAGCTGAGAGTGACCGGAAAGATATATATATATATATATATATTTTATACATATATACATATATATATATATATATATATGTATATATATATATATATATATGTGTGTGTGTGTGTGTGTATATATATACATATATATATATATATATATATTTATATATATATATGTGTGTGTGTGTGTGTGTATATATATATATATATATATATACATATATATATATATATATAGCTATTCACATGCTCTTTATTATATAAGGGAGATATATAGTCAACAAAGACAAAGTTAAGGTCAAATTCATGATTGTAATGAATTTATGTATATAATGTATTTTTTTCTTAGATATAAATAAAAATGTCAATATACTACGTAAGAAACCCTCAACAATTATAGTTTATTATTTCAACGTTCACAATATTTAACCATTTCAAGTTTATTACAATACCATCCCTAGTTTAAGTCTTAAGTCACTAATATTATCAAGACGTACCTCCTTGACAAGCGACGGTCGCATATTACACATTGCAATAAAAGAAAGTCATGTAAATGACTTTTTTTTATTTATAGAGGATAACTTAGGTCATTGATAAGTTACACATTGCAATTAAAGAAATTTGTGTAAAATGACTTTTTTTTTTATTCATAGAAGATAACTTAGGTCATTGATAAGTTACACAATGCAATTAGATAAATTCATGTAAAATGCCTTTTTTTAATTTATATAGGATAGCATAGGTCATTGATAAGTTACACATTGCAATAAAAGAAATTCATGTAAAATTACTTTTTTTATTTATAGAGAATAGCTTAGGTCATTGATAAGTTACACATTGTAATAAAAGAAATTCTTGTAAAATCCCTTTTTATTTTCTTTCAATCATGGATAACAACTTAGGTTAAAACAATATTATTATTTGTACCTCTTTTGTAATATCCTCCCATTAACGAAGATAATAAGAGCTATCTTACGTATTCCTTTATTTTATTTGTTCAAATAGACATGAGCATAATGAGAGATATTTTAAATATCTAACTATTATATTTTTTCAAGTGAAAATATACCTATTTTATTATCATCATCATTATTATTATTATTATTATTATTATTATTATTATTATTATTATTATTATTATTATTATTACCTGCTAAGCTACAACACTAGTTGGAAAAGCTAGATGTATAAGCCCAGGAGCTCCAACAGGGAAAATAGCCCAGTGAGGAAAGGAAGAAAGAAAAATAAAATATTTTAGGAAGAGTCATAACATTAAAATAAATCTCTACTATATAAACTATAAAAGACTCTAACAAAACAAGAGGAAGAGAAATAAGATAAAAGAGTGTGCTCGACTATACCGTCATAAAATATCGTTACAGACGACAGAGAAATAATCTAATTACAAACGTATTTTCACGTTTTGCTAACTCCTGAAAGAGACTCATTTCTCTCGTAATTGTTTCCCTGGAAAATACAGTAATTGCCTACTCGATTCCAGCGGACTCCTGGAAAATAATTACCAGCTCGATTCCAGTGGACTCATGAATAACCATTTCAAAATGTTTATTCCACAAATATTACTAAATTTCGTCTATAAGGATCTTTGCATTAATTTGTGTGCGTGTTTTTTTAATCGGTTTTGATGCTTTTCATACTTTTAGAGTGTTAAAGATATAGGATTCCAGCCATTAAAAGGAAAATTACTATAAAGGCTTAACAATATAACATATATTGAACGACATTAATTGAAATTTTGATTACTTTTGGAGGATTTTTTTTTTAAAAACAGGTTTTGATTTTTTTTTTTTTTTGCGTTTTAATAGTAGTTTAAAGTCATGATTTTCGCCATTCAAAGTAAATTTACTATAGAGGCGTAACAATACAACATATTTTAAACATGAATTGAAAAATTTTTATGTTTCATCTATAATTCAAGGGTAGTTAGAAATAATATGATTTTCTCCATATAATTTTTCTTAAAAACATAACATATTTTGAACAACATAGATTTAGAACCTGGAGTATCCGAAGATATCTTTTGGCAAAGGAAAGATATCTTGCTGAAAATGGAACAGGAAATACAAGAGGGAAAGAGAGAGAGAGAGAGAGAGAGAGAGAGAGAGATGTATATATATATATACATATATATATATATATATATACATATATATATATATATATATATGTGTGTGTGTGTGTGTGTGTGTCTGTGTGTGTATATACATATATAAACAAAGAGAGAGAGAGAGAGAGAGAGAGAGAGAGAGAAATGTATGTACACAGATATATATATATATATATATACAGCGAGAGAGAGAGAGAGAGAGAGAGAGAGATGTATGTACACAGATATATATATATATATATATACAGCGAGAGAGAGAGAGAGAGAGAGAGAGAGATGTATGTACACAGATATATATATATATATATATACAGCGAGAGAGAGAGAGAGAGAGAGAGAGAGAGAGAGTTGGTAAAATCAACATCCAAAAATTTCCACTGGATTTTATCCTTATGGACATGTAAGTGAAAAGGTATTTAGATATAACAATTATTTTTTGTAGAGCAATAACAGTTATCCCTAAAAATCAAATGAATAAAGTAATTCACCCAAGAGCTCTTGCACATACAAATATCCGTTCATAAACAATGAACAATAGAATGCAAACCAAAAATGAATAACAGTTTATGAATAAATTGTTCGAAATCGTAATTTTTATCTCTCCGTTTTCATATTACTGTATTAACTATACATCGACATGCAATAGATTTTTTAACGATAAGCGGAAGCTTGAAATATATTATTTTTTTTTTATTTTATGTTTTTTATAAATTATGTAATTTGACTATATTTTTTAAATACTTTTTAATCAAAACTGTATTGCAAATATATTGTTCCCTTATTTCTAATTATACATCGACATACAATAGATTTTCTTAATGCTAAGCGGAAACTTGAAATAAATGAATTTTTTATTTTATATTTTCTATAAATCATGTAATTTGACTATATCTTTTAAAAACCTTTTAATCAAACCTGTATTGCGAATATGATGTTCTCTTATCTCTAATTATACATCGACATTCAATAGATTTTTTAATGCTAAGAGTACAATTGAAATAAATGATGTTTTATATTTTAAATTTTTTTAAAATTATGTGATTTGACTATATTTCTTAAATACTTTTTAATCAAAACTGTATTGCAAATATGATGCTCTTTTATTTCTAATTATACATCGACATGCGATATTTTTTTTTAATGCGAAGCGGAAACTTGAAGTAAATTATTTTTTTTATCTAATATTTTTTCTTTATAAATTATGTATTATGACTATATTTTAAAAATACTTTTTAATCAAAGCTGTATTGCGAATACAATGCTCTCTGTTTTCTTATTCTACATGGGCATGCCATAGTTTTTTTTTAGATGCTAAGAGTGCAATTGAAATAAAAAAAAATTAATTTCCAATTTAAAAAAGAAAAAATGATATTTGTCTACATTTTTCAAATACTTTTTAATCAAAAAAGTATTGCAAATATGACCCTCTCTTATTTCTAGTTGCAAATGGACTGGCAATATTTTATTTCAATGCTAAGAGGACAATTGAAATACATGATTTTTTTTTTTTTTAGAATTATGTAATTAGACTATATTTTTCAAACACACTTTTAATCAAAACTATATTACAAATATGATGTTAACTTATTTCTGTTCAAGGGTTTAAAGGTCGCTCATGAATGGCAGAGGCAAGGGATAGTGACATTGCCCTAGCAATCAGGACAATGCCCTAGAGACTGACCATATACTATATGATCAGCGCCCAAGCCCCCTCTCCACCCAAGCTAGGACCAGGGAGAGCAAGGCAATGGCTGCTGATGACTCAAACAGGTATACCTATACGCTATGCCAAAACCGTCATCCTTTCCTCACAAGGGTGGTGAGGTTGCAGTGACGAAAGGAACTAACGAGTTTTAGCCGGACTCGAACCCCAGTCTGTCGATCACCAGCTTGGGCGCTTATCATATGTATACATGGTCATTCTCTGGGGCATTGTCCTGTTTGCTAGTTCATTGTCACTGTAGAAAATCTTGATGGTAAAAATACAAAGGAACTGGAGGGGCATTCGGTAGTGTGCAGACCTTGACCTTGACCTTTAACCTTAATGTGTATAAATTGACGTGGATTTTCATACACTAAAATATGAACCAAGTTTGAAGTTTCAGTGACAACGATGTCCTAACTTATGGCTGATTACATGAATTGGACATTTTGCTTGACCGGGACCTTGACCTTTAACCTTGACCTTCCAAAATTTTATAATTTTCAGCTTTTTACACAAACGTTAATCCCTTCTAGGTTCACTACGATTGACATTGTACCCAGACAGGTATACACAAGTAAACACATACTGAAACAAACACAGACAAACACACAAACAGGGGTGAAAACATAACCTCCTTCCAACTTCGTTGGTGGAGGTAAATATTCCACTGAATCGTACTTCAGGAAAATATAGGAAAAGCGTTTCATTGTATTTTTCTTTTTTTTTTTTTTTAGCATATAACAATTTTTTTCGAAATATTCTATTCCATCAGTATATTTAGGCTATACAGTGAACAATACAAATTTATAATGATGGCAAATATTTCTCTCCATTATTATTCTAGATTAAAAAGTTTTACATCAAAACAGAACAATTTATCGAAAATGAAAGCCAATAAAGGATGAATTTCAGCATTTGAATTCTATACAATGTGATAAATATATATACGCGTTTTGCATATGGTTCAATGCAGTAGTATAACAATAATATTGAATATAAACTAATTAACCATTAGTTATACTAAAGCTTTTCCCTTTTTTTTTTTTTTTGGACAATTTTGTGAAAGTTTAATTCGAAATATTTTCTAACATAGATTAGAGTTTTGAGGCTTCCGGCAGATATTTCATAATAAAATGTTTCCATAAAACCCGTTTTACTGTATTGTGAGCAAGTTAGGTCATTTACTAAAATCCATATTTGTTTTAAAATATGAAAATTCAAATAATTGCCAATTCATATTAAATGTGTATTCAAATGTCTATGTATGAGGTTTTCATAGATTTTATTCAACTAGGACATGACTGCTATTAGCTTTGATGCTCTCTACTAAAAAAGTAGTGGATTATTATTAAAATCTAGTACCCCCCCCCTCTCTCTCTCTCTCTCTCTCTCTCTCTCTCTCTCTCTAAATGTATTATGGGTGGTATGCAATTAGAAGGAATTTTACGCTACTGAAATGTTAAAAAATACGACGGACCATCAAAATATAATAGATATGAAAATATAAAAGATATATATATATGTATATATATATATATATATATATATATTATATATATATATATATATATATATATTATATATATATATATATATATACATATATATATATATATATATATCATATATATTTAGAATATATAAGGATTATAAAATTCTCTCCCTCCCTCTCTCTCTCTCTCTCTCTCTCTCTCTCTCTCGGTATGTAACTAGGATAATTCTCCTGACTAGTGAAAGTTTCAAGTATCTGAGTAACCATTAAAATTTGAAAGATATAAAAATTATAATATATATATATATATATATATATATTTGTATATAGATATATATATATATATATATAACAAGAAAGATATAAAGAATATAAAATATATAAAAAATGTAAAAATATGAAAAATATAAAAATAATCCCCATTCCTTCCCCGATATGTGAAATCAAGTAATATCACAAAAGTTATTAATGACTTGGCTGTCATTAAGTTTCAGTCATACACTAAAGAGTATGGGATTCACAACCTTGTGCTCATCGAAATGTTAAAATACATCTAGTACTATATTTTCATCGCTTCTATGGTCACATCTCTCGTTATAATTAGTCGTTGGGAGCTCCTATATCTTCGAAATGATATGGGTTTGGGAGAATTTAATTTGTTGAAGAGAAATTTGTGGTTTATTAAATTCCTTATTTCTGATCTTGATATTAATTACTGGCGTTGTTCTTCTGTGAGGAATTTATGGATGTTGGATAATATTTTTAATAATTAAGATTATCCATTACAATCAGATCTACCCAGATTATACCATCTGTACGTAAGTATTAGGTATATGCTGTGTGTGTATATATATATATATAAATATATATATATATATATATATATGTAAGTATATGTATATATGCATATAGAGATATCTAAATATATGTATATATATACATATATATATGTATGTATATATATATATATATATACATGTATATATATATATATATATATATGTAAATATGCATATATAGATATCTAAATATATATATATATATATATATATATGGTAATATGTTTTCTTCATTTTATGAAACACTGAATTTATTAAATAATGCTGAGCAATAGAAATACCATAGATTTTAATTCAATTTTAATCGAATTTCAAGTTACATTCCTGAAGTTCTACCAGTTTTACCGGTAATTTGAGAGAGAGAGAGAGAGAGAGAGAGAGAGAGAGAGAGAGAGAGAGAGAGATAATTGGTAAATTGAGTATTTGATTCCCATAAGCTTCAGAAGAATTGTTATCGAAATTACCTCTGAAGGTTAATCAAATACTTGGAAAGTCATCACCTGAGAGAGAGAGAGAGAGAGAGAGAGAGAGAGAGAGAGAGAGAGAGAGATAGGTAAACTGAGCATTTGATTCCCATAAGCTTCAGAAGAACTGTAATCAAAATTACCCCCTGTAGGTTAATTAGAGACTTGGGAAGTCATCATTTGTCCCATTTCGTTCAAATCATCATGGCTTTTGTAGGTTCTCCCTTTATTGCGAGCTGGGTCATAATACAGCCTTCATTAACTGTAACCTAATAACTCCCTCAGTGAATGTAAACTTTATTTGTAGTTGCATGTTGCTATAAAGAAGGTATCCTTTCTGCGCTGATTAGTCGTAAAATATTTACTTCCGCCAAAGAAGTTGGGAGGAGGAGATGTTTTCACATTTGTTTGTATTCTTAGTTTGCTTGTATGTTTGTGAACAACTTCTCGGCCATTTGCTTTGCTCATAGAAGAGTGAAACTTTAAGGGATAAATTGCTATGTTCAGACGTGTAAATGGTTATACTATAAATGTCCTAGGTCAAAGGTCAAGGCCAGGGTCGAGCAAAAGGTCGGGAAATAAGCTGCCGTGACGGAGGTCACAATTTTCCTCAAAAAGTACTAAAACATTCAGGGATAAATTGATATGTTAAGACGTGAAAATGATTATCTTATTAATGTCCTAGGTCAAAGGTCAAGGTCAAGATCAAGCAAAAGGTCGAGAAATAAGCTGCCGTCTAAATTACTTCCATGAAAATTCAATAAGCCATGTACAGATAGATGCATGAATTTCTGGTATACACCGCTGCACAGCTAGTAACAAAACAACTGTACTGATTTCTTTTCTAATGAGGTGCATTTGCACCATCTCGCTGGGGTGCCCTTTAAGCCCTGAAAAGTTTCCTAATAGCCGACTGGTTAGAAATATTAGTTTCATACATGCTGATTGGTTAAAAGTATAAGTTTCCGACCAGCTGATTGGTTAGATTGATTTTGTCCAACCAATCAGCTAGTAGGAAACTTTTCCGAGCTAAAAGGGCACCCGTGAGAATCAGTACAAATTCATCTTATTTAAAAAAAAAAAAAAAAATGAGCTGATTGGTTAGAATGAATTTTGTCCAACCAATCAGCTCCTAGGAAACTTTTCCGAGCTAAAAAGGGCACCCCAGAGAATCAGTAAATAAATAAATGAGTATAGTGTAGGGAACGATGTCAGGAACTCGCTGCCTTGTAAAGGTATCACAGAGAGCAAATCCTCAGAGCGAGTTTTGTCACAAATTCCTTTGTCTAGCTGTACTTATTGGCTAAGTTGGATCTACAATCTCATTGTATTCCAATGCAGCTCAAACCAAAACCACATTTCCACCAAATGCCATTTTTATCCTCTAAGTATGAAATATCGGATGAGTTCAGATACCCCAAGATGAATATCTGTGATTTGTTTTACTAATGGTTGCATGAAAGGTAAGTGACAATTAATCCTTTAACGAATCCTCTTCTTTCATCCGGGCATGGAACTGTGAAGATTCTCATTAGTGAGTTCCGGAACCCACTTTCGTATGATCATTTGTTCTCGATTAATCAACGGCTCCAGTTTTGGACGTTGCTCTAACTCAGTTGACATTTTCGGTGGCTTTTGGTTATGTATCGACAGGGCAGCTAATAGCCTGAGTCTTGGGCTTGAGCGTTAGCCTGTGTAGTTTTTGTCTGATAGTTTTATTTCTAGGTTTCCTTCCTAGGGGTGTTGTGGCCTGATTGGTAACGTCTCTGCCTGGTGATCGTCAGTCGGGGGTTCGAGTCCCGCTCAAAGTCGTTAGTGCCATTACTGTCTGCAACCATACCATCCTTTGAGCTAAGGTTTGGGGGATTGGGGGAGCCTATAGGTCTATCTGCTCAGTCATCCGCAGCCACTGCCTGGCCCTCCCTGATCCTAGCTGATCATTTACTATATAGTCACTCTCTAGGGCATTGTTCTGCTTGCTATGACAATGTCACTGTCTCTTTTCTCTGCCATTTATGAGGGACCTTTCAACTTTTAAATCGATTTTTTTTTTTTATACCATATCCCATATTTTCTATCTACCTGTTTATTATTTACTATGGACGTGGACAAAACATATAATGAGAATGACAGATACGAAGTTCCCCCTTTTTTTTAAAGTATCCCATTATATTTTATCAACCTGTTTATTATTTATTACGGACATGGGCAGGACATATAATGTGAATGACAGATAATAGATGGACAAACAAAATAACAGAATGAGCACCTAGACATTGCAAAAGAAGCAGAGGAAAGAAGAGAAGACGATGGATTGACTGGCTAAGAAAATTTACTGATATATTGGCATAGAAAGCCCATAAACAGACGGGAGTGGAATGACATGTGTGAGGCCTTTGTCCTGCAGTGGACTATCAGCGGCTATTAGCTATAAGCGGCTATTAGCTATGGTAAGCAGCTCTTCTAGGATGACACTCCAAAATTAACCCAATGATCTCTAGTCTTGAGTAGTGCCATAGCCTCTGTACCATGGTCTTCCACGGTTTTGAGTTAGAGTTTTCTTGCCTGAGGGTACACTCAGCCACTATTCTATTCTATTTCTCTTCATCTTGTTTTGTTAAAGTTTTTTTTATATAGCTTAGATAGATGTCTGTTTTAATGTTACTCTTCTTAAAATACTTTATTTTTCCCTGTTTCCTTTCCCCACTGGGCTATTTTGCCTGTTGGAGCCCCTGGGCTTATGGCATCCTGCTTTACCAACTAGGATTATAGCTTAGCAAGTAATAATAATAATAATAATAATAATAATAATAATAATAATAATAATAATAATAATAATAATAATAATAATAATAATAATAATAATGATGATATTTCCTACCACTTTTCTTTTTCTTATGTTTATGGCTTTTTTAAAGATATTTTTGCTCACAAAACCTATTTTTAAACTTTTTTTTTCATTTATAATGCGAACACGAAGTTACAAGTCTTTGCTGATGTGATGAATCAAAAACTTTTTCAATAAGTTCTCTTTCCTCGGATGGAACTCAACGTTGAAATGGAAATTACTCTCGAATTCATTCTTTGTTTTATAACAAAAATAGGTTTTATCTATCATTATCTCTTATCAAAATGCAAATTAGTAATTTGCAATTTCATTATCAATACCAAAAAGCCTTTGTAGTTTAGGCATTTGTCATTTTTTATAATTGGATAAATTGGAATGAAAATATCCCCATATTTTACTGTTATTGTTTTCATGTTTTTTTAATAAAATATATAGATTAATGTTACAATATTTTATGAGGAGTTAAAATATTCTCTTAAATGTTCCTAGTTGTGTCCAACCAATTTCTTTAGGTTTCTTTGATATAAACAGCTTTTAAAGGATTCTTTTCATAGTTTTTTGGACATGGAAAGATATTTCAAGCTTCCTTTGACCTTACAAATATATTTTAAAAGTTTATGGAAGATAAACTGGTTTTTTAAGGATTCTTTTCATAGATTTTTGGACATGGAAAGATATTTCAAGCTTCCTTACAAATATATTTTAAAAGTTTATGGAAAATTAACTTTTTTTTTTTTTACTAGGTTTCTGGGAGAAGATATATGAAGCATTTTCGAGGGTATTTCAAAAATACATATATTATTTATGATATGAACACGGGTGATATTTTGTTTCAAGTTTTGTGGGCAAATAAGACACTCGGGCACACTATTGTTTCTTATTTTATATAGGAGGTATTTATTTTAATGTTGCTGTTCTTGAAATATTTGATTTTTCCTTGTTTCCTTTCCTCACTGGGCTTTTTTCCATGTTGGAGCTACTAGTCTTGTAGCATCCTGCTATTCCAACTAGAGTTATAGCTTAGCAATCAATAATAATAATAATAATAATAATAATAATAATAATAATAATAATAATAATAATAATAATAATAATAATAATATAGGATGAATTATCATACCTGACATTAGAACAAAATATAAGATATGCAAGTCCTTCGAAATTGCGTTCCATCAACGTCAATCTAAAATCAAATTCTTGAAGCAAGAAATGGAATACTTTATAAAAAAAGTGAAATAAGTCCCTTTTACAATTCCCTATTATTGGATTGGAATAGAAGCAAGTGTTTTTATTTCGGTGTATTATTGTTTTACACAAACAAACTCAGTACACAAATAGGAACTTTTTTTTTTTTTTTTTTTTTTATGACTAACGCACCGACATCTATCATTATCATCATCTACTCCTACGCTTATTGACACGAATGACCTTGGTTAGATATCATCAGTCGTCTCTATCCTGAGTTTTTTAATCAATACTTCTAAATTAATCATCTCCTACTTCACGCTTCATAGTCTTTTTAAATCAATATTTCTACATTCATCATCTCCCACTTTACACTTCATAGTCTTGTGCCATTTAGGCCCGAGCCTTCCAATTCTTCTAGTGCCTTGTGGACTCCAGTTACATGTGTGGTGAACTAAATTCTCTTGGGGATTGTGAAGAGCATGCTCAAACCTTCTCCATATACAACTCATCATGATCTCATCCACATATGGCCCTCGAGTAATCTCTCTTATAGTTTCATTTCTAATCCTGTCCTCCCAATATATACATATTCAAAAAGCACACATAGGCCTCTCAACTACTTTATAATCATATATTTTCATTAATTATTATTTCTGGTCGTGTATACTAAATATTATGCTTCATAAAAGATTTCAAAATAGCAATTTGGAAAAGCAAGATGATATATACCCAAGGGCTCCAACAGGGAAAAATAACCCAGCGAGGAAAGGAAATGAAGAAATAGATAAACGATATAAGAAGTAATGAACAATTAAAATAAAATATTTCAAAAACATTAAAAAATTTAAATTTTTCATTCAGGATATTGATTAAATATTTCTTATAGACGTAAAAATAAAATTAAATACAATGAAACTTAGTATTTTGAGAAAAAATTGTTCCTTGCCATTTCGATAAATAAGAAAAGAAAGGCAGCGTGAGAAGAAGTGTATATATCATCCTAATGCTCTTCATACCCAAGAAACAGTAAATGACAAACCATTACTCTCTTCTCGAGACCTTGAAAAAGTACCCAATAAAAGGTGGGAAGGAGAAGGCGAAGAGAAATACACTGAGAAGGAAGGAAAATGCTTTAAGAAGGCAGAAAATATTCAGGGATGATATATAGTGAAGTTGAGATGCGGTACAAAAGCCCTCAAAATTTATCTTTCTGTGTGTGAGAGAGAGAGAGAGAGAGAGAGAGAGAGAGAGAGAGAGAGAGAGTCGGGATTCAAGGTCAGGGAAAAAAGCTCTCACACACCATCTTTCTGAGAGAGAGAGAGAGAGAGAGAGAGAGAGAGAGAGAGTGAGTCGGGATTCGAGGTCCGGGACAAAAAAGCTCTCACATTCTATCTCTCTGAGAGAGAGAGAGAGAGAGAGAGAGAGAGATTCGTGATTCAAGATGCAGTAAATACTCTCACAGTTTATCTTTCTGAAAGTACAAAAGAGAGAGAGAGAGAGAGAGAGAGAGAGAGAGAGAGAGATTCGAGGTCCGGGAAATAAGCTCTTAAACTTAATCTTTTCGAGAGAGAGAGAGAGAGAGAGAGAGAGAGAGAGAGAGAGTAAGCGATTCGGAATCCAAGGAAAAGTGCTTGTATAGAGAGAATAATTATAACATCCATGCACCCATTTGTTGAGAGACTTGTTGACAGCTCTGTCATTTTTGTAGTGAATATTCCTTCGCTTCTGGACCAGAGTTCACAAAAGTTATGCCACTCTAACAAAAAAAGAAAAGAAAAAAAAAAAAAAAAGCCAAGTCTTGATGGCGAACACAACGGACCTAATATAAGTTGAATAGGGTAATGTGAAAAGTCACACAAAAATGACATGGATAAAGGTATCTTCATAAATATTTCACTTCAATAAACAATTTTGAAATATTCATTCAAAAGTGAATTTCTGGTAATGGAATGCTTAATGTGAGCTGTGTAGGAAAGAATTATAATTTGAGAAATAAAGTGCCTAGTTAATCGACTTAATTGCTCAGGTTAATCGATTTAACGTTTATAAATTATTATTCCAGGGAGATTTAGATCATTTCAATTTATAGATCTCTCTCTCTCTCTCTCTCTCTCTCTCTCTCTCTCTCTCTGTCGCACTTTCAGAGAGATAGTGTGAGAGTTTTTTGTACCGCATCTCTCTCTCTCTCTCTCTCTCTCTCTCTCTCTGTCGCACTTTCAGAAAGATAGTATGAGAGTTTTTTTTACCACATCTCTCTCTCAGTCTGACCCTCTGTCTCTCTCTCTCTCTCTCTCTCTTACACTTTCAGAAAGATAAAGTGTGAGAGTTTTTTTACCCTATCTCTCTCTCTCTCTCTCTCTCTCTCTCTCTCTCTCTCTCTCACTTTAATGGAGCGATCTATTTCAGTTCACGGAACGCCTAAGTAAATAAAATAATTAAAATTCCTTCTCTTTGTCAGATTGGTTTAATGATTTCAAATAAACGAGGTCAATAAAAACTCATAATTCTTCTTAAATCTAATTTACAAATAAAACCTAATATAATTTTTCATAAACATTCCATTGATAATTAATAAAATTCAATTACCAAATATGGTCATATCATATGACTATCATTTGCAGGACTGGAAAAGAAAATGTCCTTTCCAGAATATCGTTACATATTCATGTATTGAATTGAGAGCAAATTACTAATTCGACTTAAAAGAGTCCGTAATTGAGTTCCTCTTATGTTAATGTAACGATCAAACAAAGAGTTGATAAAGGATCAGATAATTAAGTCGAAATTAATGCTAGATATATGTATATGTTGGAAGAACATGCAGTGGAAACCGTTTATACTTTTCTCATTGACTTGATGTTGTTTCTTATTTATTGGCTTTTGTGAAAAGTCGTTTATGTGAAAGGTTATATTAATCATATATTTATATTCCTTTTTGATCACTTCTATTGTCATTACCAGCCACGTCTCTTGGGTAAGGGGGAGAGGGAGTAGTCACCCTGATGAGGCTGGGATGCGTGTGGGTGTGTGGGCACATCAATCTAAATATTTACTCATAGTTTATGACGGGTCACGTACACTAGTATTACATAGATTTCCAACGAATGGGCCAAATGCTGTTTCTTTCTACATGAAACTGTAATTTCCTGAAGTGATGGTATAGAAATTATCAAATAAATTCAATCAAACACTAGGAAATCACTAGAAAAAAAAAACATCCGATGAGCTACTTGCACGATTAACATATTTATCACTATTCGCGGCGTGTGGTTATATCATTATTTGCGGGTGGGATTGTATTATTATTCTCGACATGTGATTGTATCTTTATTTGTGGAGTGGGGTTCTATAATCATTTGTGGGATGTGGTTGTATCACTATTTGCGGAGTTGTGTTGTATCATTTATGATTTGGGTTGTATCATTATTCGCTGGTGAGATTGTGTCATTATTCACGAGTGAGGTTGCATCATCATTCTTTGGTGGGGTTGTATCATTATTCGTGTGATGGGGTTGAATTGATATTCATAGGTGGGGTTGTATCATTGTTCGCGGGGCGTGATTGTATCATTATTCCCAGGGTGAGGTTGTATCATTATTCACGTGTGGTGTTGCATCATTATTCGCAAGATGTAGTTTTATCATTATTCACGGATGAGATTGTATCATCATTCACTGGTGGGGTTGCATCATTATTCATGGGATGGGGCTGTATCATTATTCAGGGGTGCAGTTGTATCATTATTTGCAGGGTGTGGTTATATCATCATTCACTGGTGGGGTTGCATCCTTATTCACAGGGTGGAGTTATCTCATCATTCGCTGGTGGAGTTGCATCATTATTCACGTCGTGGCGTTGTATCATTGTTTGCGGGTGGGATTGTATCATTATTCGCGGGGTGGCGTTGTATCATTATTTGCGGGTGGGGTTGAATTGTTATTCGCGGGATGGCATTGTTTCATTATTCGCGAGGTGGTGTTGTATCATTATTCACGAGGTGGAGTTGTATCATTATTTGCAGGATTGTATTGTATCATTATTCGTGAAGTGGCGTTGTATCATTATTCGCGAGGTGGCGTTGTATTATTATTCGCGGGTGGCCTTGTATCATTATTCGCGGTGTGGCTTATCATTATTCACGGTGTGGCGTTGTATCCTTACTCGCAAGTAGCGTTGTATTATTATTCGTGGGTGGAGTTGTATCAATAATTGCGGGAGGGATTGTATCATTATTTGCGGGATGGTTCTGTATCATTATTTGCGGGGTGGCGTTATATCATTATTCGCGGGTGGCCTTGTATCATTATTTGCGGGGTGGCGTTGTATCATTATTCGCGGGTGGCCTTGTTTCATTATTTGCGAGGTGGCGTATCATTATTCGTGGTGTGGCGTTGTATCCTTACTCACGAGGCTGAGTTGCATCATTACTCGCTGGGTGCAGAAGCGTAAGATTTGGAGGGAGCAGCTGAAAGGACCCGTGGAATAAACATCATTCATCTGAGGACACTGGCAGAAGAGAGGCGATTTAGGTTTCAATAGC
>NC_090750.1:55153991-55156491 GCF_036898095.1 Palaemon carinicauda | reverse complement strand
GCGTCACAAAAGAATGTTTTGAAGAATATGAAGACTATATGGCTTTTGATGACTGTTAATAATTGTGATTTAGAAAATTTGCATAATTAAAAAAAAAAAAAGATACTGATATATTAGTTTACCCTTTTTTGATTAATGAGGATTCCCAAGAAACCAAGAGGGCGAGAGTTGACAAAATGGTGATAGAAACCAGAATTAAGTGAACTAAAGGTCTTTGCTGGTGTCCAAAAAGTATGATAAAGTGGTTGTATATATCTATACATTACTGCCAGACCTTTGCTCAGACGGCGTCTGTAATGTTTACAACGCTCCAAGGAGTCTAAAATGACTGCTAGATCTTTGATTAGACAGCATCTATGCTGTGGCCTGATTGGTAACGTCTCTGTCTGGTGTTTGCCAATCGGGGGTTCGAGTCCCGCTCAAACTCGTTAGTGCCATTAGTGTCTGCAACCTTACCACCCTTGTGAGCTAGCTCTCTCTCTCTCTCTCTCTCTCTCTCTCTCTAACAAATGTAGATTACAACATTTTTTTCACGCTTAGCACAAATAAGTCAATAGGTAATGGATACAAACTGCAATTGAAAAGATACAACACCAGTCATTGTGTCAATTTCTTTACATACAAAATATCAAATACTTGCAATAGACTTCCAGCAGATGTAGTAAACAGTAACACGGTAAACGAGTTCAAGAATAAGTTAGAAAAGGTCATAAGAACTCTCTAAATAGTTAAACTAAACCGCTCTACCAAAGAGCAAGTTGAGTCTGGGGATGGACTAAAAAGTCTTTGAGACATCCAAAATCCTTTCAAGTCTCTCTCTCTCTCTCTCTCTCTCTCTCTCTCTCATCGAGTCCAAGAATAAGTTAGAAAAGGTCATAAGAACTCTCTAAATGCTTAAACTAAATCGCTCTAACCAAGAGGAAATTGAGTCTCCGCGGATGGACTAAAAAGTCTTTGAGCCATCCAAAATCATTGTAACTGCTTGTAACAGTCTCTCTCTCTCTCTCTCTCTCTCTCTCTCTCTCTCTCTCTCTTTCACAAGCCTAATGGACTGCCTTTCTCATTAAGTAAACCTACTCTTCTGCCAATTAAGCTGCCAGAGAAGATTCAAACTGAAAAAATGTCATCACTGTTGAATCCAGAGCAAAAGTTGACTTTCTTTTGCCAAATCTCAAACATCAAAAGGAATTCCATCGCAAAATTAAATATGAAAGACAAATTAAATTAATCTAAATTTCTTGATAACTGTGACTGGTCATTTAAAATCCAGTAGATGCATCTATAGGAATGTTTAGGATACACTAAATGTTGGTCCTACCTGGCATATACCATTTTTCATATTTTCAAATATTTTTTTCCCCAAGAAATATCCACTCAACCAATTTTACAGACATAGAGGTATCGTATTACTAATTCTTTCACTATTAGTAATTCAGACTATTTTATAAAATTATAGAAAAATCTATTTAATGTTGAATATCAACCTCTTCTTCCTTGAAATTGCATTTTCTAAGTGTTTCCTATATTTTTATATATCATATGATAGCCTAAAGAAATACTATTTATATGTGAGACATACTTATACATTCTACATGACATGTCTCGACTTAGCCGACATATTGGCTTAAACAAGATTCATTTTAACTGCCGTGAGTATATTCATTAACCGATTTATTTATAGCTGTTGAATCAGAGATTAACCGGTGTGCAGAAAAAACTTGAACTGCAATAACTCCTACATATATTATGCACAATGCTCATCCCACATCGTAAATATTTTTAAGCTTATATTTATTCAAATGGAAATGCTAAATAGTAAAGATTTCGTTATCTATAACATACGACATATTTCATATAATTTTAAACCTTAAAAGAGACTAATGCCAAAGGATTTGGAATGTTAAATTCTGCTTTTGTTTCGTAAATGAGAACTATTTATCCCAAATCGAGGCTTCTTTAGAATAACTGGAATACTTACTGAACTATCCTCAGTCCTCATAGAATAGTTTTTGGTCATAAGATTCTTCAACTATTCTTGCCCATCCTTCACCTTTGGGGAAAGACAGTCATTTATCTTAAGCGTTTTCCTCATAAATCGTAACTCTCCCTCCGGTTACTTCAATAAACCTATATATACACACACACACACACACATATATATATATATATATATATGTATGTATATATATATATATATATATGTATATAAATATATATATATATATATATGTGTGTGTGTGTGTGTATGTATATTTGTATATACATATATATATCTATATATATGTATATATATATATATATATATACATATATATAGATATGTATATATATATATATATATATAGGGGATTGAGAGATATTGTTAATAAATTATTATTATTATTATTATTATCATTATTATTTTTATTATTATTATTATTATTATTATTATTATTATTATTATTATTATTATTCCAATAGACCATCTGACTTGAATATTATTATTAAAAGGAAGTTAACT
>NC_090750.1:55138991-55143991 GCF_036898095.1 Palaemon carinicauda | reverse complement strand
AATGCAGTTCTTTTTTCAGATGAAAATTGAACGAAGTAAAACCATAAATAAAAGAATGCTAGAAAAAAAAAATCTCGAAAATAAAATCTCGCTTTCCAATCCGCTTTTATTTCAGTAATACCTTTGACTAGATACCAAAAATTTTGCTATTTCTGTATTTTTTTTTCTTTTAAGTTACGTTTTTCAAAGGATTATTTCATATTTACAGGCGACAGTTGAGTTTTTTGTTCATTTAGTGTCAATTTCAGAGAATTAATGAAATGTTAATACTTTTTTTTTTTAGAATACAATATTAATTTTGATTTAAAACAGCGATATAAGCTTCGAATTTAGTTTTTCTAAATATTGTTGATATCATTTACTATTGTGATAATTTTTTTAATCTCCGCCCACTCTCATACGTCATATCCATATAACTTTTTAATCCAGAATGGCATTAGGGACAGTGAAGGACTAGTACCCTTTATATCTAAAATTATATTAATGTACAGAAAATAATAATGGAAATTAATTACATCCTGTAGCTAGTCTCCGTATATTATGTTTATTGAATATCTACCAATATATCGATTTGAATGTATAAATACTTCAGAAAATATCGATATCAGCACATCTCCTAGGCATGTCTGGGTAGCACCACCAAAACATTCTGTCTGGGGTCTCCTGTATGAACTAGATTTGTATCTTTTGAAGGTGGGAGGTTAGCCAAGGCATCAGCGGCGCCAACCACCCATTATTATTATTATTATTATTATTATTATTATTATTATTATTATTATTAAATGCTAAGCCACAACCCTAGTTGGAAAAGCAGGATGCTATAAGCCTAGGGGCCCCAACAGGGAAAATAGCCCAGTGAGGAAAGGAAACAAAGAAAAATAAAATATTTTAGGTATAGTAACATTAAAATAAATATTTCCTATAAAAACTATAAAAACTTTAACAAACCAAGAGGAAGAGAAACTAGATAGAAGTGTGCCAGAGTGTACCCTCAAGCAAGAGAACTCTAACCAAAGACAGTGGAAGACCATGGTACAGAGGCTATGGCACTACCGAAGACTAGAGAACAATGGTTTAATTTTGGAGTGTCCTTCTCCTAGAAGACCTGCTTACCAAAGCTGAAGAGTCTCTTCTACCCTTACCAAGAGGAAAGTAGCCACTGAACAATTACAGTACAGTAGTTAACCCCTTGGGTGAAGAAGAATTGCGATACTACTTCTAGAGAGTTACTGTGTCCTTTGAGTGGACAGATAGTACAACATTGGATCCCTCTCTGGTTACGGATCATTTTTCCTTTACCTTTATATACACCAAGTTGTGGAATGATCTTCCTAATCGGGTAGTTGAATCAGTAGAACTTCAAAAGTTCAAAGTCACAGCAAATGTTTTTATGTTGACCAGGCTGACATGAGTCTTTTTATTGTTTATATATGACATATGTTTTTGACGTTGTTAATAGTTTATATAGGACATATCTGTTTTGACGCTGTTACTGTTTTTAGAATGATATATTGTTAATTTATTCTCATCATTTATCTATTTCCTTATTTCTTTTCCTCACTGGGCTATTTTTCCCTGTTGGAGCCCTTGGGCTTGTAGCATCTTGCTTTTTCAACTAGGGTTGTAGCTTGGCTAATAATAATAATAATAATAATAATAATAATAATAATAATAATAATAATAATAATAATAATACACAGGCCTACCCCATTTTTTAAGCATTCTCCTCTTTCCTCGTAGACCTGACATCAGTAAGAAAACTGAATAATTTATCTTCAATTCTGTAATTGTTCAGTAGCTAGTTTCCACTTGGGAAGGTTAGGAGAGAAACTTTGTCTCTTCTTGGAGAGGGACACTCCAAAGACCAACTATCGTTCTCTAGTCTTGTGTAGTGCCATAGCCTCTGTACCATGGACTATCACTGTCTTGGGTTAGAATTCTCTTGCTTAGAGTGTACACTCAGGCACACTATTCTGTCTGTTTTCTTTATTTCCTTTTCTCAGTGGGATATTTCCCCTGTTAGGTCTAATAATAATAATAATAATAATAATAATAATAATAATAATAATAATAATAATAATAATAATAATAATAATAATAATAATAATAATAATAATAAACTCTTTCCATATCCCAGATTAGTATTTGTTTTTCCCTTTCTGGCCTCACCAATCTCCTCACTCTTATTAGGTACTGTTCGGGTTTGGTTTCCTATGGGAACACTCTATTAGTCCTTTGTAATCTGATACCTAAATCAGGAAACATTCTCTATTTGTATTCTTCTCCATGAGAGAGATAAGTATCTTTATTCTCTATATTCTTTAAGATACTAATATCTTTTAGGTTTATTCAATGTATCTGTTAATATTTAAGTTATTATACTCATTTGCACTGACTCGCACCGCTGCCCTTTTAGCTCGGAAAAGTTTCCTGCTATCTGATTGGTTAGAATTATCTTGTCCCAACCAATCAGCGATCAGGAATCTTTTCCAAGCTAAAATGGCACCCCTGCGAGTCGGTGCAAATCTGCCTCAATAAAGAGAATTGACCATAGTTTTTTAGAGATAAGTGAATGATATTAAATACCATAGTGACAAAAGTAACATGCCTCAATAAAAAAAAAAATGACTATATTTTTTTAGAGATTAGTAAATGATATTAAATACCATAATGAAAAAATATAACTTATAAATATTTATATATGTTTTTCCCTTGTTTAGAGATAAATGACACGAGCTCCAATGGAGAGTATAACCAAAGAGCTACACTTTCTCTGCCCCTGTTCTGTATTAGTAGCTTATCTGGAGGAAATGGGTTAGTGCGTGAGGTACTTGGAGTTAAAAGCATATAAAAAAGAGACTTCCTCTCTCTCTCTCTTGATGTACATACCTCTTGCAGATAAATGATATAAGTTCTAAAGGTAAATATCACATTTTATTATTGTTATTATCACTAGCCAAGCTACAACCCTAGTTGGAAAAGCAAGATGCTATGAGCCCAAGGGCTCCAACAGGGAAAAATAGCCCAGTGAGGAAAGGAAATAAGGAAATAAATAAATGATGAGAACAAGTTAACAATAAATCATTCTAAAACAGTAACAACGTCAAAACAGATATGTCCTGTATAGACTATTAACAACGTCAGAAACAGATATGTCATATATAAACTATAAAAAGACTCGTGTCAGTCTGGTCAACATGAAAGCATTTGCTCCAACTTTGAACTTTTGAAGTTTTACTGATTCAACTACCCGATTACGAAGGGCATTCCACAACTTGGTAACAGCTGGAATAAAACTTCTAGAATGCTGTGTAGTATTGAGCCACATGATGGAGAAGGCCTCGCTATAAGAATTAACTGCCAGCCCAGTATTCACATATTTACATATATAAACATAATCAACGTAGATCAAAAACATACTCTCCTATTTATATCACTTATTTTTGAATAAAGATACAGTTTCAGGAAAAATAAAAGATTGCTCTCCTATTTTCGTCATTTATTTATTAAGAAAGATATAGTTTTAGGAAAAATTAAAGCCAAATGTCGTATTTTTGTCATTTCTATATTAAGAAAGATACAGTTTCAAGAAAAATAAAAGCTTGCCCTCCTATTTTCGTCATTTATTTATTAAGAAAGATTCAGTTTCGGGAAAAATAAAAGCTAAATATCTTATTTTTGTCATTTATATATTAAGAAAGATACAGCTTCAGGAAAAATAAAAGTTTGATCTCCTATTTTCGTCATTTATTTATTACGAAGGATAGTTTCAGGAAAGATTATAGATTCCTGAATAAACCTATCAATCCTGTCTCAAGCTTGTTCACATACGAGAGACATTGTCATAATTAAATTCCTGATTCAAGTTAAAAACATCTTTCGATATCAGAGAACAATAACATTTAGTCTCTTTACATTTTCTTGAAAACATATCCAGTACATTTCCATTCCTTTCCTGAACATCCTGTTACTTCGTTCTCTTCAAGAGATTATGTTGTTATATATTCTCCTTGGTACTGACTTTCTTGCCTCTCTCTCTCTCTCTCTCTCTCTCTCTCTCTCTCTCTTAAAGGGTTACCAGAGTATTTCATGGATCCCTTACTACTTGCAGTTTAATAATGACAAGGAACTAGTTTCTCTCTCTCTCTCTCTCTCTCTCTCTCTCTCTCTGTCTTTTAAAGGATTACCAGAATATTCTATGTATTCCTAACTACTTTTAGTTTGTAAATGACAAGGAACTAGTCTCTCTCTCTCTCTCTCTCTCTCTCTCTCTCTCTCTCTCTCTTAAAGGATTACCAGAATATTCTATGTATTCCTAACTACTTTTAGTTTGTAAATGACAAGGAACTAGTCTCTCTCTCTCTCTCTCTCTCTCTCTCTCTCTCTCTCTCTCTAGTGCCGTTTAATATTACACACAGATCAACACGTAAAATAAAGAAAGCAATGAATTATTATATATATATTTCGATTGTCTCCATATATCATTAGATGAATTACATTCTGGATACCTGAAGCAACTATGTGATAATGTCATCTAACTTACTCGTATTTATATTGCAGTAAAGGAAATATAATCACTGTCAAACACAATGCTCTTGAAAAATGCATCATATTGAATAACGGAAGTGAAATTCTACCAGGAATATGTCTCAAATGGTCAATTCATCATAATATGACTCTTTTGAAACTCTAGTAGAGAATATGTCTTATATTTCATCGCGCTGAGAGTATACTGTAAATGGTAAACTGGTAATACTTCATCAAAAGGTCATATAGAATAGGGAAACCCTGTATATTCTAATAATAATAATAATAATAATAATAATAATAATAATAATAATAATAATAATAATAATAATAATAATAATGATACTACTACTACTACTACTACTACTACTACTACTACTACTACTACTACTACTACTAATAATAATAATAATAATAATAATAATAATAATAATAATAATTTTTCAAGTCTGCTGGCTGATTGCAGCACTCTT
>NC_090750.1:55126491-55133991 GCF_036898095.1 Palaemon carinicauda | reverse complement strand
GGCTAATTGGTTTTCGAATTTCTAAGCGCTCTCAATAAAGGCATTTATATATATATATATGTATGTATATATATATATATATATATATACATATATATATATATATATATATATTTATATATATGTTTACATTTATGCATATGTATATATATACATATATATTATCTATCTATCTATCTATCTATATATATATATATATATATATGTACAAATATATATATATATATAAATAAACATATATACATATATATGTATATATATATGTATATATATATATATATATATTTATGTATGTATATGTATGCATAAATAAATATATATGCATATATATATATATATATATGTGTGTGTGTGTGTGTATATATATATATATATATGTGTGTGTGTGTGTGTGTGTTTGTGTGTATAGATTACACAAGGACTCCATATTTTCTATCAATATATGTTATTCAATCGAGATTATGTTAATAGTGGTACTAAAGACCCTTGACATGAAAAGACATTAAATACTTATAGCCTTTCTACTTCAACGTGAAAAGGATGACAGCTCTTTCAGGTAGATAACTTTTGATTTAAGATTTCAATATGAATTTCTCAATTACAGGATTCTATGAATACATTAAAGCCTGCTGAAATCGTAGCAAATCAGATATAGGTATTCAGATACAGGTATTCAGATACAAGTGTTCTAAGAAGTAAGGACTAAAACTTCATTTGTTTCAGGAAAGTAGGATAGACTATATCTAGTGTCAAATTCAAATGTAGTTGTATAGGATCTTCTCCAAGTGTATAGTTAAAAAACGAATATTAATAAAAAGAAAAAAAAATAAACAATGTAGAATATATTCATGATATTAGTAGATATTATGGAAAACAATAAATTCATTCAATAAATAAAAGATATTTAATTACCTAGTTTTTCTAGATTGGTTAAAAACCATGATAAAATATTCTAAGGAAATGTTATATACACTGAATAACACAACAGTAGTAATAAAACAGGTCAATATGAAAAGAGAGAGAGAGAGAGAGAGAGAGAGAGAGAGAGAGAGAGATTGATTGATTGATTGTATTGGAATATCCTGGCATCGAAGGTCATTGACGCCCATATAGTTTCTCATAAATGCAAAGATGTCAGAGAGAGAGAGAGAGAGAGAGAGAGAGAGAGAGAGATTGCAAAGTTTCTTTTATCCTGAAAGCCTCTGCAAGAGTGACGGCCCACCCGTCATCTTTTGAAATAAACCATTATCTTCATACCATGATGACAACGAAGAGATTTGTTTCTCTCTGCAGTAACAACTCCCCCAAGATTTATGAGGGTTGCTAAGAGGCTTAAAAGCAATACCACAGAGTTTTCATTTTCTGGTCTTCTTCACAAACTTGATTACTCTATTGTTAGGTTGTGGGTTGTCCAAGGCACCATCCACCAGTTGAGATAGTACCCCTAGAGAGTTGTGGGGTCCTTTGTCTAGCCAGACAGTACTACATTGGATCATTCTCTCTGGCTGAGGTTCACTTTCTCTTTACCTACTCATAGACCGAATAGTCTGGCCTATTCTTTACAGATTGTACTGTGTCATACACCTGACAACACTGAGATTACCAAACAATTCTCATTCACCTAAGGGGCTAACTACTGCACTATTTGTAGGTAGTGGGTTGTCCAAAGTTCCATCCACCAGTTGAGATAGTACCCCTAGAGAGTTATGGGGTCCTTTGTCTAGCCAGACAGTCATTGGATCATTCTCTCTGGTTGCGGTTCACTTTCTCTTTGCCTACATATACACCGAATAGTCTGGCCTATTCTTTACAGATTCTACTCTGTCCTCATACATCTGACAACACTGAGATTACTAAACAATTCCCCTTCACCTAATGGGTTAACTACTGTACTATAATTGTTCAGTGGCTACTTTCCTCTTGGTAAGGGTAGAACAAACCCAAGACAAGAATAAGGACATGTCTTAGGCCTTGATTCAACAATGAACTAGAGACGGCTGATAATAATAATAATAATAATAATAATAATAATAATAATAATAATAATAATAATAATAATAATATTATTATTATTATTATTAATAATAATAATAATAATAATAATAATAATAATAAAAATAATAATAATAATAATAATAATAATAATAATAATAATAATATCCAAAATAAGAAAAAATTACAACTAAATATAAAATAGGATAAAAATAATTCACTAATCAAAAAATGCGGAAAACGTATAAAATCCCATAATAATAATAATAATAATAATAATAATAATAATAATAATAATAATAATAATAATAATAATAATAATAATAATAATAATATCCAAAATAAGAAAAAATTACAACTAAATATAAAATAGGATAAAAATAATTCACTAATCAAAAAATGCGGAAAACGTATAAAATCCCACAATCATGAAATATAACATGTGAATCGCAACTAGAATTTCCTAATCCCTAATAAAAGTATATGGTTTGCATTTCGGTTTCATACGATTGAAAGACCAATTAAAAGAAATTAAACTATTGAAACTTGGACGTAATGACAGGGTCATTAAGTGAAACGAGGTGTCATTTGACTGTTGGTGAAAAGAGTCGCTGATATTAACGTTGGTATCTGAGGGAGGACATTGCGTCAGAGAGATAAAAATTCAATTGCATTACTTTGTCTATGATTGATGGATTTGTTCAATGATGCTTATAGTTTATTGTGTTGAAATATATTTTCTTTGGATGATAATCAATAAGGTAAAGGATTTATTCTAGAAGAAACATCAAAATAAATAATTAAAAAATTTCAAAGATACTTATAGTTTATTGTGTTGAAATACATTTTATTTGGAGGATAATTAATAAGGTAAAGGATTTATTCTAGAGGAACATCAAAATAAATTGTTGAGATTTTTCAATGATGCTTATAGTTTATTGTATTGAAATACATTTCTTTGGATGATGATCAATAAGGTAATTGATTTATTCTGGAGAGAATAACAAAATAAGTTGTTAAAATTTTTCGATGATGCTTATAGTTTATGGTGTTGAAATACATTTTCTTTGGATGATAATTAATAAGGTAATTGATTTATTCTAGAGGGAACAACAAAATAAATTGTTGAGATTTTTCAATGATGCTTATAGTTTATTGTATTGAAATACATTTCTTTGGATGATGATCAATAAGGTAATTGATTTATTCTGGAGAGAATAACAAAATAAGTTGTTAAAATTTTTCGATGATGCTTATAGTTTATGGTGTTGAAATACATTTTCTTTTGATGATAATCAATAAGGTAATTGATTTATTCTAGAGGGAACAACAAATTAAGTTGCTAAAAAGTTGAAGTCCTCTCCGTGGAATGCGACATTTTAGTCTTTAAACGGTTCGTTTTCCTTTTTATTACGATATTACTTGGAAATACTGAGGCAGTTATGATTACTAAACGACTCTCTGTTTTACCAGTTATTATCAATTCTTATTCTTAATTCATTTAGCAAAGAAATCATTATCTGCCTGAACATTAACCACATATCTTCAGTATCATAATCCTTAATATATACCATAATTTTTTGTTTTTAATTTCATACACAAAACATTCGCATAATTCATTTAGCAAATGAATTATTATGTGTCTGAACCATACACTACATTTCATACAATTTGTTGATTCGTTTTACGAAAAAAAAATCGTCATCACTTTAATTTCAGAAATTAGTATCTGTGTACAAAGAATAAGTAAATGATTATGAATGAAGATAATAACAGGAAAAAGGGGACCGTCCGCCATGTCCCCCATTTTTTTTTTCTAATGATCCAAATTACACAATTTCTATATATGTTTTAGACATATAAAATACCTTCATCATATAAAATTTCAAGTCATTTGATCAAAAACTTTTGTATTTATTAGCAAAAATCATGATTTGAAAAAGAAAATAGATATATTATTGAAATATAACACCAGTTAACCTGATAAAATTAGTACAGATTACATGTGTATACTGTATTTACATATATATGAATATATGTATATACAAATACAAATGTAGCTGTTTCTAGTCCCCAAAAAGAGTGAAGGACAATTATGACTCTAATTCGTCGATAGTTCAACAAATGTCACATTCCATATGCGGTGTCAACGGACGTCAAATCAATTAAGGAATATCGACAGTTATGAGGTAATTTCAATTAAACTGATAACGGTGATAAGGGAATCCCTTTTTTTTTATTCCCTGCGTTTATGGGTCAAAACGTCGAGATGATGAGATAAAGAATGAAAATATTTGTCATCAAACTACAATTTTTCGTCTAAATTTGGATTATTCATTGAATTATCTATATGATGAATAACGGGAAACATAATTCAGCACGTTACTTTCTTAACATTTAAAGCGAAGAGAGAGAGAGAGAGAGAGAGAGAGAGAGAGAGATCAAACGAAAATTTTTCCGTCTAAATTTGGATAATTCTTTGAATTATCTATATGATGAATAAAGGGAAATATAATTCAGACGTTACTTTCTTGAATTTAAAGCAGAGAGAGAGAGAGAGAGAGAGAGAGAGAGAGAGAGATCAAACTACAATTTTTTCGTCTAAATTTTGAATTATTCATTGAAGTATTAATATAATGAATAAAGGGAAATATAAGTCAGACGTTACTTTCTGAAAGCATAATGTAAAAGAGAGAGAGAGAGAGAGAGAGAGAGGAGAGAGAGAGAGAGAGAGGGGGGTGGGAGAGATTATATGACATCGACGTAAACTAATGTGGGGAATTAAAGGCAATAATTCCAAAATGAAAAAAAATAAAAACGCAAAATAATTTTCAAATGGATCCTGGTCGTTGATTTTTCTGATTTTTTTCAAGAACTGGAATAGGAATGGATTCCCATTATATTTAATTGGAACAAAATATATCCTCTGTCCCATTGACCGATTAACTTTCGAAATATTATCACGAATTTCATAAAAGGGATATTGGTCGTGGAAAATCAAATTTCACTTCGAAGGTTTAAAGGCCGCTCATATATATATATATATATATATGTATGTATATATATATATATATATGCATATATATGTATATATAGCAATATATACATGTATATATTATATATATATACATATAAATATATATATATATATATTCATATATATATATATATATATACAATATATACATGTATGTATATATATATGTATATAAATATATATATATATATATATGATCAGCACCCAGTTCCCCTCTCCAAACAAACTAAGACCAAGGAGGGCAAGACAGGGACTGCCAATGACTTAGCATATAGACCCATAGGCTCTCCCAAAACGCCCATCCTTACCTAACAAAGATGGTGAGGTTGCTAGCGGGCAAAGAAACTATCGAATCTGAGCGGGACTAGAACCCCATTCTTGCGTTCACCAGTCAAGGACGTTACCACATCGGCCACCACAACCAGTTTGGTCACTTCAATGATTATTTTAGAAAGTTGATTATAAATGTAGATACTTGATATTGATAACAGTTAAAAAGGCACTTTTTATAACGCAAAAAAAAGGCAAATTTTTTTGTTTTGTGCATGATAAAGTATTTTGATAGAAATATTCCATAAATATCAAATAACGACCTTTACCATAGCATGTGGTGTGATCATTGCTTAGCCACAACCCTAATTAGAAAAGCAGGAGGCTACAAGCCCAAGGGCCACAACAGATATAGCCTAGTGAGGAAAGGAAATAAAGAAATAAAAAAAGAGAAATAATGAACAATATAAAATATCGTAAGACAATAATAACATTAAATTTCCTTTTAATTGATAAAAAATAGATTAAAAATCGTATCGGTAGTTTTAAATATAATAAGGTTTAAAAACTTTAAATACATTTTCCTTAATATGTAAAAAATAGCTCATTCACCTTTGCCTTGCAATGCATCCAGCAAAAGTTGAATGCAAATACTATCAATAACGAAAAAACCTTCAAACCAAAAGTATAGAAGATTTAGAGGGATTATACATCTATTGTGACCTAATCTCCACCTTACGGCCAGCCAACAAGGAAGATTCTTCCACTTTCATGAACTGTTTTCATCTGTATTTTTAATCTCTCTTTTCATCTCTTGATCCGTAGCTTTTTTTCCCAGAGGGAAAATGTGGAATTCTGAAATACCCTATCAGGCTTTATTTTCCTTCAATTTATGTTTTTATGCATTGACTCTGTTGGAGGGAAATATGTTTTAACGAGGACTTTTAATGAATCATATATGTATGTATGTATATATATATATAATATATGAGTGTGTGTGTGTTTATATATATATATATATATGTGTGTGTGGTGTGTTTATATATATATATATATATGTATGTATATATATATGAATATATATATGTATATACTGAATATATATATATATATATATATATTAAATATGTATATACATACATATATATATATATGTGTGTATATATATATATATATGTCTGGATGTATCTATGTATTCATATATATTCATATATACACAAATATATATATATATATATATATATAAACATACTGTATATATGTATATATATACATGTATATATATAGCTCTCTCTCTCTCTCTCTCTCTCTCTCTCTCTCTCTCCTTTAATCACTATCATTCAATTCTAAATCAGATTAAAGGGACCAAGGAAAGAATTACCTCATAATAGCAAGACTAGAACGAACATAGCTTACCGTCAGTAGACACTATCATTATACCACGGACACATATATGACCTTATTTGCCATAATGTGTATCTATATATCTGTCGAGTTGGATATATTTCTCTTGAGATAACTATATGAAGTCTTTCTCCTCTTAGCATAATGTAGTGTTATTACTTTTCTAGGTAGAAGTATAGATAGAATTTACTGTTCTGTTCGGTAGGTTGATATATATATACTAATATATATATATATATATATATATATGTATATATATATACTATAACCCGAAAAACTCTTACTGTATTTCCTTTCGCTCTATATTAGTAAAAATCTGGTTATTTTAATTACTTTAACTATAGAAAAATTAATATACTAATAATAATTTACATTAAATATTCTCTCTCTCTCTTTCTCTCTCTCTCTCTCTCTCTCTCTCTCTCTCTCTGTATATATATATATATATATATATAAGCCACAAATACCTAATATCAAATTCGAATAATCTACCTACGTATCACAAGTAACATTTGATGAAGCGATCCATTTGATTATCAATAATCATTTCCACTTTGCGCTTTTCACGAACGGCTTCAATATAATATAACTCCCTAAATGGCTTCCATTAACTTTACATCAGCATCCTGCTACTCATTTGCAAGGCCAATTAGCGAATGACTTGGTCTTTGACAATAGATAGGAAAAGGAGCATCCGAGCTTATTGCGTTCATCCATTTGTTCTTTAATTAGTTAAGCAGTGAATTAAACACGTGTTAATTTTGGATGCAGTTCCTGGGCCGGATAAAGGTGGGCTG
>NC_090750.1:55104869-55109869 GCF_036898095.1 Palaemon carinicauda | reverse complement strand
TTGGATGCAATTTTTGCATTTTTCTCTCGCCCTGACTCCAATGCATTTATTGACTTTCCCCGAGAGAAACAGCATTTTCTGAAACCGTATCCTACACTTGCAAAGCAATTATGTGTTGTGGGAAACGCTACCCAACTCTCTCTCTCTCTCTCTCTCTCTCTCTCTCTCTCTCTCTCTCTCTCTCTAGGAAACTTAAAAAAATACCATTAATATCTTTGATGTTTTGAATTTTTCATTGTTTATATAATGCACAATTTCTGGTCTCCAGCAGCAGCTGTTCTCTCTCTCTCTCTCTCTCCTCTCTCTCTCTCTCTCTCTCTCTCTCACTTTCTTGTTAAACTCCTTATCCTATTTCAAATTGTTGACACCCAACCTTGCGGAAATTCTCCAAAACCTCTCTCTAATGATTGAGCAATCTTGACATGGTGTTTTTTAACATCAGGTCGTGGATATCATATATATCTATCTATCTATCTATCTATCTATCTCACTATCTATCTATCTATCTATCTGTGTATCTAATTTTTTGATTGCCTATCCACTTATCTATTTATCTATCTATCTGTCTTTTTGAATGCCTATACTTTTCTATCTATCTATCTATCTTTCTTTCTAACTATCTTTCAATCTATCTCTTTGACTCCATATACTTTTCTATCTATCTTTCTATCTGTCTATCTATCTCATTGAATGCCTATACTTTTCTATCTATCTTTCTATCTGTCTATCTAACTCTTTGAATGCTTTTACTTTTTTATCTATCTATCTACCTTTCTATGTATCTATCTATCTCTTTGACTTCTTATACTTTTCTATCTATCTATCAACCTATCTATATTTTTGACTGCCTATCTTTCTTAATATGTATAAATCTATCTATCTATCTCCTTGTAAGCCTATCTATATATTTACATATATACCAGACTAATTAGTAATCTTTTTTGGTTTATGTGGTATATTTAACTTTCGATATAATCAACAACTTTAAAAATTAATAAAACTCTCATCCTGTCTAATGGAGCTTTTCATCGCATATGCATTTTTTGTGTTAAGGTAACAGCTTTTGAAGGACAAGAATAGAACAAGGAGGAGAACTTCAGCGCTCATTGTTATTCTCTCTCTCTCTCTCCTCTCTCTCTCTCTCTCTCTCTCTCTCTAAATATATATATATATATATATATATATATATATATATCTATATACATACATATATGTGTGTGTAAATATATATGGTTTAGTCACTGTCTATACAAGCTTGCCGGACCAGGGTTCGATTCCCAGCCGGTCACAAGCTCCTGTCTTTGTGTGATTTCACCTGGGGCCCTGATCCCGAGGTCGTTAAGAAAATCAAGACATTAATGTATCAAAAATACATACGGCTTATTTGAACATGCATATATATATATATATATATATATGTATATATATTCATATATATATATATATATATAGAGAGAGAGAGAGAGAGAGAGAGAGAGAGAGAGAGAGAGAGAGAAAGTTTAGTAATATCTAACATAGATTTTAGTTGTTAGATTTGTTAGGAATAGGAAGAGAAAAGTTATAGAACTAAACAAAGGATTAACTAATGTATACAATCCACTTTTCACCTATTCTTATAAATTATTTAAAAATTATGTAATTTATATTCAATTAATTCAATTATATCACTTAACAAATAACATATTAGGTGAATTATGATAAACAGAGTAATGAAATATACGGAAATTTTCATTTTACATTTTACTGTAAGGACATGAATCGTGGTATGATATCGAAACCGATTTTGTAGATTTGAGTACAAAGCCTTCAGATGAATATTGGGAGTTAAATGGCAGGACAGGATTAGAAATGAAACTATTATAGAGATTACTCGAGTGCTATATGTGGATGAGATCATAGTGAAGGGTAGATGGAGATGGTTTGGGCCAGCTCTTCTTACTCCCCCAAGAGAGATTAGTTCACTAAACTTTCAACTTGCACCACAAGGCACAAGAAGGGTTGGAAGGCCAAGGCCTACATGGCTGATGACTAAGAAGCGTGAAGTAGGAGATGATGAATGGAGAAGCATTGATTTAAAAGCTCAAGATAGAGACGACTGGGGAAATCTAACATACGCCCTTTGCGTCAATAGCCGTAGGAGGAGATGATGATGATGATGATGATGAACTGATGATGATGATGATGGCATTCATCAAGATGGATTATCACACGGACACGAATAGCTGGTAGGTTCCCATGGAATTTGATGTAATCTTTAAGATGTCGGAATGTTAGAGTTATAACGAGAGAAGGCTGCGCGTTCCAAATTTAGTAATATTCCAAGAAAGGTGTTATTCTTCAGATATTATTAAGCAGAGCGTGGGTAAACATGAAAAGATAGTTTCAAAACATAAAGACAGTGACCTAGTTCCATTTATAGGTTGTTATCAGAATATCCGTCGCATATATATATATATATATATATATGTATATGTATATATATATATATATATATATATATATATTGTAATATAAGAAGTTTACTTTTTTAGAATCACCTTGAAATAGGTTCCACAAGTTTTGTGTTGCTATAATATAATTAGTAATGCTAATATAACCGCCATAAATGCAAAATATAAGATATATTAGAAAAAATTATTTTGCACAAGATGAAACTCACATGTAACATAATACTTTGAATCATCGTCAACATTTCTTCCTATTGAACAAAGTGCCTCGGTTAGATTTCACCAGTCGTCTCTATCTTGAGCTTTTAAATCAACACTTCTCCATTCATCATCTCCTACTTCATGCTTCATAGTCCTCAGCCATGTGTGCCTAATGTCTTCCAACTCTTCCAGGGCCTTATGGAGCCCATTTAAATGTTAGGTGAACTCATCTCTCTCGGGGAGTGTGAAGAGCATGCCCAAACCATCTCCATCTACCCCTCACCATGATGTTATTCATATGTGGCACTCGAGTAATTTCTCTTATAGTTTGAATACTTACTTAGTAATTTCGGTTGTTCGCGAAAGGAGGAACAGAATTAGAGACTATAGTTCATTTCTTTTAGCGAGGTAGATTTACACCGACTCGCAACGGTGCCCTTTTAGCTCGGAAAAGTTTCCTGATCGCTGATTGGTTAGAATTAACTTGTCCAACCAATCTTTGGAAACTTTTCCAAGCAAAAAGGGCACCGCTGCGAGTCGGTGCAAATATGCCTCGCTAAAAGAAATGGACTATAGTTACACCAATAAAAGTAAAACTAAAGTGAAATAAAAAGGTATTATTAGGTTCTATTGGTAAACATCTCTTTAACAAACCTGTTGGGAATCACCACAAAGTAGCATTTACTCGAACCTTTAACTATATTTTGTACAGTGGTTCAACCTATAAGATACAACATTTCCTTTTGTTTAGTTGTCCAGAACACGACTGTATTTTCCTCCTATTATTATTATTATTATTATTATTATTATTATTATTATTATTATTATTATTATTATTATTATTATTATTATATCATTATTATTATTATTATTATTATTATTGTTTTTGTTGTTTTTGTTATTTTTTTTATTATTATTATGATTATTATTATTATCATTATTACTATTATTATTCTTATTACCATTATTATTATTATTATTATTATTATTATTATTATTATTATTATTATTATTATTATTATTATTATTATTATTACAAGCTAAGATAAAACCGTGGCTGGAAAAGAAAGATGCTATAAACCCAAGGGCTCCAACAGGGAAAAAATAGCCCAGTAAGGAGAGGAAACAAGGAAATAAACTTTTGTTAATGATTTCAAGTTTGAACGAGTTATGAAGAAAATTATACTTAGTATTCTGTAACTATGTCCTTTACTTCAGTTGTATATGGTTATCGTTATTTATTGCATATATCTGATATGGGTTAATAAACTTATCAAAAGGCTAATTAACCCAATTAAGTAATATCCATAACTGTAATTGCCAGACACATTAAATTTTTTTTTTTGTCATATAGTCAGCCTCAAAATATGATCAAAATATATAAATTTTTATCATATTTAATGTTGTATGCGTGGGTTTTTCTAAAGTAAGTATCTAGTGGTCAAGAAAAAAAAATTCCTTCACAGATTTGCAACTTAAAATCTTCTGGGAAATTTTTTTTAATACAAAAGTTTTCGATATTTACAGATATTTTCAGAATTAATATTTTATGTGTGAGTTTTTCTAAAGTAAATATTTGGTGGTTAAAAAAATGAAACAAAAAATTTCCTTCACAGATTTGCAACTTAAAATCTTCTGGGAAATTTTTTTTAATACAAAAGTTTTCGATATTTACAGATATTTTCAGAATTAATATTCTATGTGTGAGTTTTTCTAAAATAGATAATTGGTGTAAAGAAAATGAAACCAAATAAATTTATTTCACAGATGTGCAACTCAAAATCTACAGTATTTTGATATTATAAGATTTTATCTTCATTGACCCCAACTCCCCTTTTGATATTACGATGTAGAAAATTTGCAAACCACATGTTTTTTGGGTAAAAATACAATCCAATTACATATAATTAATAACCCAGAGGGTAAAAAAAAAAAAAAAAAAAAAATCTACAGCCCTGCATCTTTTACCAACGCCAAAAGTTACTTTAGCTTTAGATGTATAAGAATGATATATATATATATATATATATATATATACATAATATATATACTATATATATGTATATATATATATATATATATATATATATAAGATAATGAAACCAGCCATGATATCAACCATGGATGTTTAACAGAACGAGAGACTACGAGGGCTCCATATTTACAGATATTTTCATTTCTACTGAATCCTTCATTTTATGTATAACATAATTATAACTTTTAACAGTATCTTTTCAGCCAAAGGATAAAAATAATACTAATGCTTTTTTGTAACAGTATAATATCATAAATATCATAAATGCTCTCAGCTTCAGCTAATTTATAACATTGTAGTTCAGGTTTAATGCAACT
>NC_090750.1:55097369-55102369 GCF_036898095.1 Palaemon carinicauda | reverse complement strand
ATATATATATATATACATATGTATGTATGTATGTATGTATGTATGTATGTATGTATGTATGTATGTATCTATCTATCTATATATATATATATATATATATACAGGTATATATATATATATATATATACCTGTATATATATATATATATATATATACAGGTATATATATATATATATATATATATGTATATACACATACATACATACATATATATATATATATATATATGTGTATATATATAAGAAAAGAAACACACAATTTATGAAGAAGGAATTTCTCCATCTCCATAAATTGTGGGTTTATATCCTACACATACATACACGTAAAAACTGTAGATAATTATGAAAGAATCATATAAAAAATCCACACGAGAAATTTGGGGGAACATTGAAAGTCTTTCTGGAACTGGCTAAAAAATTTAAATCTGTTTGTTTCTTCAATACAGTAAAATGTACTTTAACCAAGTTAAAAATCTTCCTCGTTGAAAGACTTCGAAATCCTTATTGTCTTTCGTCCTTCAAAGATGGAAGAGTAAAAAATAAAATCATTTTTTTTTCAACTCTTTCACGGCTTTATTTTTTTTTCTTGAATTCAATACATATTTTTTGTAAGTTGATGATGAAATCTCAAGATTTCTCTGAACCATTTTGCTCAACTAATAATCGTTTATTTTTGAGGGATAAAATCAATATACTAAAGTTTCTTTTCGTGTATTTTACACATATTCTTTCTTATACTTCAATGGAACAGTTTAAAACCTTCATAAAGCCTCAAATTTCTCTCTCTCTCTCTCTCTCTCTCTCTCTCTCTCTCTCTCTCAAATCTTGTTCTTCCCTCCTATCTTTTTCCCTCTAAAATTCTTTTCTTCCTCCTCTCTCTCTCTCTCTCTCTCTCTCTCTCTCTCTCTCTCTCTCAAATTTTGTTCTTCCCTCCTATCTTTCACCCGCTAAAATTCTTTTCTTCCTCCCCCCCCCTCTCTCTCTCTCTCTCTCTCTCTCTCTCTCTCTCTCTCTCTCTCTCATATTCTCTTCTTCAATTCTATCTTCCTCCATCTAAAATTCTCTCTCTCTCTCTCTCTTTCTTCTCTCTCTCTCTCTCTCTCTCTCTCTCTCTCTCACTCTCTCTCTCTCTCTCTCTCTCTCTCTCTCTCTCTCTCTCTCTCCTCAAATTCTCTTCTTCAATTCTATCTCTCTCAAGTTATTCCCTTCCCTTCTCTCTCTCTCTCTCTCTCTCTCTCTCTCTCTCTCTCTCTCTCTCTTAAATTCTCTTCTTCAATTCTATCTCTCTCAAGTTATTCCCTTCCCTTCTCTCTCTCTCTCTCTCTCTCTCTCTCTCTCTCTCTCTCTCTCTCAAATTCTTTTCCTCCCTTCTCTTATCTTACATAAATTCGACATTTACTCTTTAAGGAGTTAAGGTTCCAAAAAAACAAAACGACATCTATATTCTATGAAAATGGATTATAGATAGGCCTAATTTTCCATTCTTCTCGAGACCTGCCTATAATTCTCGTTTTTCTGGGGATTGTTGACTCGATTGAACAAACTGCTAGAATTGAACCGTGATAAGCATTCCCTTTCATGTTCAACTGGCGTAAATCGTTCTTATGAACTCTGAGGAAAATGTACACTAAGAATATAAAATACTACAGTCAATTCTTTTTAGTGTGGCAGATTTGCACCGACTCGCATGGGTGCCCTTTTAGCTTGGATAAGTTTCCTGATCGCTCATTGGTTAGAATTATCTTGTCCAATCAATCAGCGATCAGGAAACTTTCCAAGCTAAAAGGCCACCGTTGCGAGTCCGTGCAAATATGCCACACTTACAAAAATTGACTATAGTGGTGTTATTATGATGTTATGTTGATAATATAACAAGGTGTATGGTGCTTAATAATTTTCTCTTAGTGTACCATATTTAATATTAAAAATGTAAGAATGTAGCAATATCATAATGATATTATAGGTACTCAATTGTTATCAAATAAGCGGCAGCTTATTTCTTGGCCTTTTGTCAACCTTGACCTTGACCTTTGACCTTAACATGTATTAATTGGAGTGGATTTTCATGCACTCATATATGAGCCAAGTTCAAAGTCTCTGTGGCATCTATGTCCAAACCTATGGCTAATTACGTGAATTGGACATTTTGCTTGACTATGACCTTGACCTTTGCCTTTGGCGTTCCAAAATTTAATCCTTTCCAGCTTTTTACGTATCACTTGATCTCTGCCAGTTTCATTACTCACTATCAAAATTGTGGTCAAGAAGCTGTTCACAAGGAAACAAACACACACACACACAAACAAACAAAAACATAAACACTGGTGGAAACATAACCTCCTTCTAATTTCGTTCGCGGAGGTGAAAATTTTAGGTGTTTGGTAGATACGAACATGACATTCAAGTCCTACAGTAGACTACATAATGTTACTCCTTTCACCCCCAATGGACGTACCGGTATGTCCTTGTAAAAAAACTGTTATTCACATATTGAATATTTTTGATAACTTTATGAGAAACTTCAGGCATTTTCCAAAAGAATGAGACCATTCTGACCTCTTTATGACAAAAATTAAGGCTGTTAGAGCAATTTAAAAAAAAAAAAAAAAAGATATAGCGAAATGTGCTTGAAAGCTCATCAAAGCTTGGGGGTAAAAGGTATTGAATATTTAAAACAGAACCTTTTAGATTTATTTCTGTTCAAAACTTAATTCAACTTAAGCATAGATGAATCATATATGGTTAATTTCATGTTGGATTCACATATAATTTAAAATAGAGTACCGTTGTTATTTCATCAATTGCTTAATGATGAACTATTTCAGAATTTAGATATATTTTTCATATAGTAAATGTTACATCAATCATATGTTTAGTATAATAATTGTTTTTTATGTTTATTTGAAACAATTTTGATTGATTATTAATATTCCGTGGATATTTGTATAAAATTGTCATTGCAATAAATATAAATAGATTTCAAATTTATATATATTTTCCATTGCCACAAGTCGGAAATATTCTCCGTGTATTTGTAGAATCAGTGCTAATAATACTCCTCAGGGATTTGTTAAAAGCTGGAAACAGATTTTAAGAAAATACCTAAAGTAATAGCGAATATTGTACCTTGCGCAGCATTTACATACGGCGCTATAGGGCAAATATTTTGTCCTGGAGATATTAAACACTGGATGTTCTTGCAATAATTCCTTGTATTTAAAATAGTCTCTAAACAATTCTAGTAGGTTGGCCTTCGCACCAACCGCCCGTTTAGATACTACCGCTAGAGAGTTATGGGGTCCCTTGACTGGCCAGACAGTAATACATAGGACCCTTCTCTCTGGTTTTGGTTCTTTCCCTTTGCCTACACAGACAACGAATAGTCTGGCCTATTCTTTACAGATTCTCCTCTGTCTTCATACACCTGACAACACTGAGATTGCTAAACAATTCTTCTTCACCCAAGAGGTTAACTACTTCACTGTAACTGTTTAGTGTCTACTTTCCTCTTGGTAAGGGTAGAAGAGACTCTTTAGCTATGGTAAGCAGCTCTTCTAGGAGGACACTCCAAAATCAAACAATTGTTCTCTATTCTTAAGTAGTGCCATAGCCTGTGTACCATGGTCTTACAATGCTAGAGTTTTCTTGCTTGAGGGTACATTCGGACACGCTTTCCTATCTAGTTTCTCTTCCTCTAGTTTTGTTAAAGTTTCTATAGTTTAAATAGGAATATTTATTTTAGTATTGTTACTATTCTTAAAATATTTTATTTTTACTTATTTCCTTTCCTCACTGGGCTATTTTCCCTGCTAGGGCCCCTGAGCTTATAGCATCCTGCTTTTCCAGCTAGGATGGTAGCTTAGGATTTAATAATAATAATAATAATAATAATAATAATAATAATAATAATAATAATAATAATAATAATAATAATAATAATAATAATAATAAAAACAATTCATAGAAAATAAAAAATATAAAGACAAGAAAATCAATTGAAAATATTCTTCATGACCTTTCTTCCCCTCTTTCTTCTAAAAGGTCAAAAAAATAAATAGCTTTGGCTCATGAAATTAAATTCTAACTTCCTATCAAGAATCCAAGATCTTCAATAATACTTCATTTTCTGTAACTCACTAAACAAATAGAAATCAGAGTCAATTTTCTTTCTAGACCTGAAAGACTCTTAATTGACAATACTCTTCCACCAAGGTCTCTCTCTCTCTCTCTCTCTCTCTCTCTCTCTCTCTCTTAATTTAATTTTGTTACGTATATATATATATATATATATATATTTATATATATTTATTTATATATATATATATATATATATTCATATATATATATATATATATATATTTATATATATATCTATATATATATATATATATATATCTGTATATATATATATATATATATATCTGTATATATATATATATATATATATGTATATATATATATATATATATACAGATATATATATATATATATATATCTGTATATATATATATATATATATGTATATATATATATATATATATGAGCTTACTTTACAAGAACTTTCTTCAAATCAAATTCCTCGTACACGTAAAAGACACTGAAAAAAAAGAAACCTTCAAAATCCCATACCAAATGAAACTCAAAACGCCAAATCAATTTACCGAAGAAATCCCCTACATAAGAAAGATAAGATAGAAGGAGAGAAAGATCTTTTCAGGATGGGATTAAAAACTTTCCTTCACATAATTCCCTCGTGAACTTCTTAGGAAAACTGTAAAATGTTTTATGACGTAACTTGCCTGATCCAATTTTTCCTGCTAACTTTGGTTTTAAAGTAAGATTTAAGGGTAGGTTTCATTGGCGTAGCAGAAATCATTCTTTTATGAATACTAATGTCATATTTTTCATAAGGCAAACTTTCAGTTTGCGAATCTTAGGGCTTTGGGATAGTATACTTTACATTATAAAAAAAAAATATTTTTATTGTCGGTTTTGATATCA
>NC_090750.1:55088167-55090667 GCF_036898095.1 Palaemon carinicauda | reverse complement strand
CATGACTCTCTAACGGTAGTATCTCACGGGGCGGCTGGTGCACAGGCCAACCTACTAAAATTGTTTAGATACTATTTGAAATACAAGGAATCATTGCAAGAACATCCAGTGTTTAATAACTCCAGGACAAAACATTTACACAATAAGGCCGTATGTAAATTGCTGCGCAAGATACAATATTCGCTATTACTTTAGGTATTTCTTAAAATCTGTTTTCAGCTTTTAAACAAATCCCTGAGGAGTATTATTAGCACTGATTCTACAAATACACGGAGAATATTTCCGACTTGTGGCATGTAAAATATATATAAACTTGAAATCTATTGATATTTATTTCAATGACAATTTGATACGGAATATTTATAATCAATCGAAATTGTTTCAAATAAGCATTAAAAACAATTATCATACTAAACATATGATTGATGTAACATGTACTATATGAAAAATATATATGAAAATTCTGAAATAATTCATCATTAAGCAATTGATGAAATAATAATGGTACTCTAATTTAAATCATATGGGAATCAAACATGAAATAAACCATATATGATACATCTATACTTAAGTTGAATCAAGTTTTGAAAGAGAAACTATTGTAAAAGGTCCAGTTTTAAATATTCAATACCCTTTTAACCCTCCCCCCCCCCTTTTGATGAACTTTTAAAGCACATTTTGCTATATCTCTTTTTTTAAATTGCTCTAACAGCCTTAATTTTTGTCATAAAGAGGTCAGAATGGTCTCATTCTTTTGGAAAATGCCTGAAGTTTCTCATAAAGTTATCAAAAATATGCAAAATTTAAATATTCAATACCCTTTTACCCCCAAGCTTTGATGAACCTTTTAAGCTCATTTTGCTATATCTCTTTTTTAAATTGCTCTAACAGCCTTACTTTTTGTCATAAAGATGTCAGGGTGGTCTCATTCTTTTGAAAAATGCTTGAAGTTTCTCATAAAGTTATCAAAAATATGCAAAATGTAAATAATAATTTTTTTGCAAGTACATACCGGTTCGTCCATTGTGGGTGAAATGGGGTAACATTATGTACGTCCATTGGGGGTGAAATGGTAACATTATGTACGTCCATTGGGGGTGAAATGGGTAACATTATGTACGTCCATTGGGGGTGAAATGGGTAACATTATGTACGTCCACTGGGGGTGAAATGGTAACATTATGTACGTCCATTGGGGGTGAAATGGGTAACATTATGTACGTCCATTGGGGGGTGAAATGGGTAACATTATGTACGTCCACTGGGGGTGAAATGGTAACATTATGTACGTTCATTTGGGGTGAAATGGGTAACATTATGTACGTCCATTGGGGGTGAAATGGGTAACATTATGTACGTCCACTGGGGGTGAAATGGGTAACATTATGTACGCCCACTGGGGGTGAAATGGGTAACATTATGTACGTCCACTGGGGGTGAAATGGGGTAACATTATGTACGTCCACTGGGGGTGAAATGGGTAACATTATGTACGTCCACGGGGGGTGAAATGGGTAACATTATGTACGTCCACTGGGGGGTGAAATGGGTAACATTATGTACGTCCATTGGGGGTGACATGGGTAACATTATGCAGTCTACGATAGGACTTGAATGTCATGTTCGTATCTACCAAACACCGTAAAGTTTCACCCTCCGCTAACGAAATTAGAAGGAGGTTATGTTTCCACCAGTGTTTATGTGTTTGTTTGTGTGTGTGTGTGTGTATGTGTGTGTTTGTTTCCTTGTGAACAGCTTCCTGACCACAATTTTAATCGTGAGTAATGAAACTGGCAGAGATCAAGTGTTACGTAAAAAGCTGGAAATCATCAAATTTTGGAAGGTCGAGGTCAAAGGTCAAGGTCATAGTCAAGCAAAAATGTAATGTAATTCATGTAATCGGCCATAAAGTTTGAACATAGTTGTCACAGAGACTTCAAACTTGGCATGACCACTCCAATTAATACATGTTAAGGTCAAAGGTCAAGATCATAGTCAAGCAAAATGTTCAATTCACGTAATCAGCCATAAGTTTGGGACATATTTGTCACAGAGACTTCGAACTTTGCTCATATAGGAGTGCATGAAAATCCACTCCAATTAATACATGTTAAGGTCAAAGGTCAAGGTCAAGGTTAACGAAAGGGTCGAGAAATAAGCTGCCGCGGTGGAGGAGCGCACTCTACTGAGTACCCCTCTAGTTTTAGTTATTTGATAACAATTGAGTACCTTTAACATCATTATGATATTGCTACATTCTTACATTTCTACCATTAAATATAGTATACTAAGAGAAAATTATTAAGCACCATACACCTTGTTATACACATATGTACAAAAGAAAATACATACAAACATTGCCCAGCTTATCAACATAATATTATCATAACACCCCTATAGTCAATTTTTTTTAGCGAGGCAGATTTGCACCGACTCGCAGCGGTGCCCTTTTAGCTCGGAAAGTCTCCTGATCGCTCATTGGTTTGGACAAGATAATTCT
>NC_090750.1:55080667-55083167 GCF_036898095.1 Palaemon carinicauda | reverse complement strand
CCAACTAGTGCTAAAAGCTCCTCTTCTTGCTAACTTGCGCAAAATAACAGATAACTTTGGAGCTAAGAAATCTGCTGTCTTTATAAAAAACAAAGGAAAAATACCATTTGGGTCTACACCTCCATAAGCATCAAGGTCCATCAACAGAGCTTTAATCTCACGAGATCGAAAAGCTAAACTAGTTAGTTTAGCCTCAGGAAAACAGGAATAAGGAAGTTCAAGTTTTTCATTACTCTGTTTACTGTCAAAAACATCAGCCAAAAGGGTTGCCTTTTCCTTTGGACAGTGAGTGACTGAGCCATCTGGTTTAAGTAAAGGAGGAACTGTTGCATCTACACCAAAGAGTGCAGATTTAAGGGTAGACCACCATTTATGTTCCTGAGTTGTACCAGAAAGTGTTTCTTTTATGGTTAAATTGTACTCCTTTTCAGTTGAGGCATAAACTCTCTGAGCAAAAGCTCGAAGCTGAGTATAATTGTTCCAGGTCAAATCTGATCTGTTACCCTTCCAAAGTTGATAGGCCTCCTGCTTCTCCAAAAAAGCACGTCTACAATCATCATTGAACCACGGTTTGTCCTTCACTCGGTACCTTAGCACACGAGAAGGGATACGCCTATCAATTATGTTGACTAGATTCTCATTCAGAGGGACAACAGGATCTACACTATTATATAATTGTGACCAATTCAAGCACAAAAGATCATGTAAAATCCCATTCCAGTCTGCTTGGGATTTCATATAAATTTTACAAGAATATGATATATCAGGGACAGGCTGCTCAGTCTTCACTAATAATGAAATCAAGGCATGATCAGATGTCCCGACTGGAGAACCAACCTTACCAGTTATAACGCCAGGGGAGTCAGTGTATATATACTGTATATATATATATATATATATATATATATATATATATATATATATATATATATATATATATATATATATATATATATATATATATATATATATATATATATATATATTCACAAATTAAAAAAAAATCGGAGGCGGAGAAACCACTATCGAATATTTTGAATATCTTAAAATATAAGATTTCCAGGAACATAAAAACTATAAAAAAGTTTATATTTCTCTGTTTTTTAAAACTCAAGTATCCTAATATATATCAATGTTGGCCAATTCCCACAAACTAAAGAAATAACTATAAATTACCATTGTAAATTTGCCAATATATAATAAGGTGATAAATATTTTATTTATAATAATAAAAACATAATGAAAACACATCTTACTCTGAAGTAACAATAGATGCAATATATTTATTGTTCGATGAAAACGAAATTTCTATATGCAGTCAATTATTCCAGAGAAAATATATTTCATGAATTTTTTACGACCACACGAAGTTGCATTAAACCTGAACTATAATGTTATAAATTGGCTGAAGCTGAGAGCGAGTATGATATTTATGATATTATACTGTTACAAAAAGCATTAGTATTATTTTTATCCTTTGGATGGAAAGATACTGTTGGAAGTTATAATTAGGTTATACATAAATTGATGGATTCAGTAGAAATGAAAATATCTGTAAATATGGAGCCCTCGTAGGTCTCACGTTCTGTTAACATCCATGGATATATATCTATATATATATATAGATAGATAGATATAGATATAGATATAGATATTATTCTTATGCATCTGAAGCTAAAGTAAATTGGCATTGGTTAAAGATGCAGGGATGTAGATTTTTTTTATTTTTATTTTACCCTCTGGGTTTTTAATTATATGTAATTGGATTTTTTTTAAGCAAAAACCCATATGCTTTACAAATTTTTCTACATCATAATATCAAGAATGGGAGTTGGGGTCAATAGAAATAAAATTTTATAATTTAAAAATACTGTAGATTTTGAGTTGCACCTCTGTGAAGGAAATTTATTTAGTTTCATTTTCTTTACACTAAATATTTATTTTAGGAAATCTCACACATACAACATTAATTCTGAAAATATCTGTAAATATCGAAAACTTTTGTATTGAAAAAAATTTGCCTAGAAAATTTTGAGTTGTACATCTGTGAAGGAATTTTTTTTGGTTTCATTTTATTTACACCAAATATTCATTTTAGAAAAACTCACACATATAACATTAATTCTGAAAATATCTGTCAATATCAAAAACTTCTGTATTAACAATAATTTGCTTAGAAGATTTTAAGTTGCACATCTGTGAAGGGAATGTTTTGGTTTCATTTTCTTTACCACAAATATTTATTTTAGAAAAACCCACGCATACAGCACGAATCCTGATAGAAAATTATGTATTCTAATCATTATTCGAGGCTGACTATATGACCAAAAAAAATAATTCTAATGTATCTGGCGATTGCAGTTATGAACATTACTTAATTGGGTTAATCAGCCTTTCAATAAGTTAATTAACCCATATCAGATATATGCAATAAACAAAGATAGCCATATAAAGCAATTGTAAAGGACATACTTACAAAATACTAAGTATAATTTTCTTC
>NC_090750.1:55068167-55070667 GCF_036898095.1 Palaemon carinicauda | reverse complement strand
GGGTCGCCATACACCATTTCAGCTGCCGAGACGTTGAGGGCGTATTTAGGAGTGGTCCTTAGTCCCAGGAGGACCAAGGGAAGCTGAGTAAACCAGTTTGAATCCTTGCAGCAGGACATCAAAGCTGCTTTGAGGGTGCGATGAAAACGTTCAACCATTCCATTGGCAGCGGGGTTGTAGGCCGTTGTCTGGTGTAGGGTGATGCCCAGGAGATTCGCTAATGATGTCTACAATTGAGAGGTGAAAGTGGTTCCTCTGTCAGAACAAATTGGCTCAGGGATACCAAATCTTGCAACCATCCAGAGAGTAAGGCAGATGTACGTGAGGCGGACGTTGCAGTTTCCATGGGAATGGCTTCAGGGCAACGGGTGGAGCAGTCGATGACGGTAAACAGGTAACGATGTCCTTGTGATGTGGGTAGGGGCCTACAACGTCGACGTGAATGTGACGCTGAGGTTGAGGAAAGGTGCCCACTCCTGAATCCGTGTGTCGATGAGTACAAGTCTGCGTTGACCAATCGTCGGTGGGCAACATCAACCAGAAGGTGAAAATGAGAGAGGAAATCCGCACCGAGGATTGGCATTGTGACGTCAGCAACGAGAAACTTCCAATTGAATTTACCGTTTACGAACGATAATGTGAGGTTCTCATAACCGTAGGTGGGTATCGCAGATCCGTTAGCAGCTATCAAGCAGATGTCGGCAGTTGTAGACAGACTACGTCGTGCCTTGAAGAGTTTCCTTGGCAAAAGAGAACGACAAGCACCCGTGTCTACCAAAAAATCGCACGCCCGTTCCTGCATCCTTTAAAAAGAAAAGATTAGAAACATGGGAGGCCACCGCCACGAGCGATGGCCTACTTACACATTTTTTGGCCATGGACAATCCTTGGCACATTTCTTCGTGGTTGCCCCGAATCTGAAGTGATAGTAGCAAAACTGCAGTGGATGAGAGGTAGTAAGTGGCTGTAGTAGTTGTTCGTTGAGGCGCGAGCGATTGGTGGGTGTTGGGCGACTTTGTCGCTGCTTCGGCACGTCACGGGGTAGGCGTGTATGTCCTACGGCATTCATGTTAGCTTCGGTTGACGTTGAATAGGCATCCTCTTCGTCAGGGGTGGAGGCGTTGATGGAGGTCTTGAAGTGGCTGTCCATAAGGGCGTCGGCTTTGGTCATCAAGTCCTTTCTGGGTAAACTATCGACATCGGGTATGGCAGCGCGTATAGGTCCGGATAAACGGCGTATCCAAAGGGCACGGAGTAGGTTCACCTCACGAGGAGAGCCGTCTGCGGCAGGTTGAAGGCGAGCGATACTGGTCATTTCCCTGAGGGCAAGCGAATCCCTTTGGTCCCCCAACGGTTGTTGCGAGAGCTGAAAAAGCTTTGCTATATGGGCGGCTGGCGACAGCGAGTACTGCTCCAGAAGGTATGTTTTGAGGGCGTCATACGCTATTGGGGTGTCTCCTTGTTCACAAAGCCAGTCGGATATTTCTGGAAAGGTGTCCTCGGGTATCGCCGCGAGAACACAATCTGCTTTGGTGGTTGAGCGAGTCACGCCCCTGATGCGAAACTGGACTTCTGCGTGCTGAAACCAAGCAAACGCATCTTCGCTGGCAAACGATGAAAGTTTGAATGGAGCGGCCGCAGCACCAACTTCCGTAGAGTCCGCCATAGTACCAACGATGAAGGGGCGAGGGGGTGGGGCTGGAAGGCGGTGGGAGCGAGTCGACTTCCGGGGTCACCAATGTGACAAGCCGAGAGAAGGTTGTGAACTCAAAGCCAAGATGCAATCAACTGAGTATATTTATTAAAGAACACTCTCCTTTATATACAAAACCTCAAGGCAACAGGAAAATACATGTTCGAGAAAATGACAATGTTACATAGGCGACACGCCAACATGTCTATTCTGGTTCTTTTTAGTGAGAGGGAAGAGCGCAGATACAAGCATAATATATACAAAATAATTTATGTACGATCGTGTGACACACGCTTGGTACACCAGAAATCGTGCATTGTAGCTAAGATATTAATGGTATTTCTATAGCAGTTTCCCAGAGAGAGAGAGCGAGAGAGAGAGAGAGAGAGAGAGAGAGAGAGAGAGAGAGAGAGAGAGAGAGAGAGAGAGTTGGGTAGCGTTTCGCACAACACATTATTGCTTTCCAAGTGTAGGATACGGTTTCAGAAAATACGGTTTCTCTCGTGGAAAGTCAATAAATGCATTGGAGTCAGGGCGAGAGAAAAATGCAGAAATAGTATCCAATGTCTTCATTGGTTTTGAAGTTTAGTCCACTTTTACGTCTCTCGAGAAAAGACTTTACAGCTATTTTGTTGAAGTTTTTTCCCAGAGGAATATTTCCTATTTTTTGTACTTTTTTTCCCAGAGGAATATTTCCCATTTTTCCCCTAGTAATATTTTTTTTTTTGCCCAGAAGAATATTTTTTTTTCCAGATGATTTTGTATTTTTCCAAGAAAAATATTTTTCATTTTTCCTAAGGAATATTT
>NC_090750.1:55065294-55067667 GCF_036898095.1 Palaemon carinicauda | reverse complement strand
TAAACTGGTCCTTCCAGTGTGCCACTGTAGCTTCCAATACAAACTGATCCATCTCTTTCCCCTTAACACTGAGCCACAGTTCTTTACCCTTAACACCGAGCCACAGTTCAGCTCGGTGACACATTGTGTCTGTCAAATTGTATTTCACAGCTGATGGCGAGGGGAGGCTTATTGGTAAACTGGATTTGATGTTCGGTTGACCTGACAATTGTTGATAGCAATGCATTCGTCCGATAAACTCAGCTTTGGAGGTCAAATTTGATGTCAAGGTTAATACCTCCGCCGACGAAGTTGGAAGGAGGTTATATTTTACCCCCTGTTTGTGAGTTTGTTTGTTTGTTTGTGAACACCTTCCTGTCCATAATTTTAATCATAGAGTCATGAAACTTACAGGGATTAATTATAATATAAAAATCTAGAAATCTTAAAATTTTGAAAGATCAAGGTCAAAGGTCAAGGTCACAGTCAAGCAAAATACCTGTTCATGTAATCAGCCATAAGTTTAGACATCGTTTTCACAGACTTCAAACTTGGTTCATATTCGAGTGTATGAAAATCCATGCCAATTGATATATGTTAAGGTCAAAGTTCAAGGTCAAGGTCATGCAAAAGGTCAAGAAATAAGCAGCCGTGGCGGAGGTCTGTGCTCTACTGGGTGCCCCTCCAGTCTTCTCACTTTAATCATTACTAAATGAACAGGTAAGAATAGTGAAATGAGAAGGATTATTATTATTATTATTATTATTATTATTATTATTATTATTATTATTATTACAAGTTAAGCTATAATCCTAGTTGGAAAAGCAGGCTAGTATATGCCCAAGGGCTCTAACCGGGAAAAATAGCTGAGTGAGGAAATGAGATGAGGAAATAAATAAACTATAATAGAAGTAATAAACAATAAACAGGAAATATTTCAAAAATAGTAACAATACTCAATCAGATTTTTCATATATAAACTATAAAAAATTCAAAAAAAGAGGGTAAAGACTTAATATGACATAACAGGGATTTAGATAATTACAATATAATAGAGAATTCTTAGGAAAGAGGAACTGAGATAAAAAAAAAAAAAAAAAAAAAAACATAAAGAAGAGAACACAATAAAAAAAAAAAACAATTTTTGAAAAAAAAAATTACTCAGGCTGAATGGAATAGAAAAGATCTCTTTAAAAGATGGCAAATTGAGGTCAAGGGGAAAGCTTCCTTTGTTCATATCATGAAAAAGATATTTCAGGGCCTCAACATCAAATGTACAACTCTCTCTCTCTCTCTCTCTCTCTCTCTCTCTCTCTCTCTCTCTCTCTGTATATATATATATATATATATATATATATATATATATATATATATATATATATATATATATATATATATATATATATATATATATATATATACTGGTATATATATATATATATATATATATATATATATATATATATATATATATATATATATATATATATATATATATATATATATATATATATATATATATATCTATATATATACTGGATATATATATATATATATATATATATTCAAATAAGCCATATATATTTTGATATATTAATGTCTGGATTCTCTTAACGACCTCGGGATCAGAGCCCCAGGCGAAATCTCACAAAGACAAGAGCTTGGCTCCGGCCGGGAATCGAACCCTGGTCGGCAAGCTTATATAGACAGTGACTAACCCATTCGGCCACGAAGGAAGACTTCCTTCGTGGCCGAATGGGTTAGTCACTGTCTATATAAGCTTGCCGACCAGGGTTCGATTCCCGGCCGGAGCCAAGCTCTTGTCTTTGTGAGATTTCGCCTGGGGCTCTGATCCCGAGGTCGTTAAGAGAATCCAGACATTAATATATCAAAATATATATGGCTTATTTGAATATGAAAAACACGTAGAAATGTGCAAAATTTATCATATATATATATATATATATATATATATATATATATATATATATATATATATATATATATATATATATATATGTATTATGTTTATATATATATATATATATATATATATATATATATATATATATGTATTATGTTTATATATATATATATATATATATATATATATATATATATATATATATATATATATATATATATATATATATATATAATATTAATATATATATATATATATATATATATATATATATATATATATATATATATATATATATATATTAATAAATATATATATAATATATCAATATATCAATATATATATATATATATATATATTAATATTATATATATATACATATATATATATATATATATATATATATATATATATATGTATATATATATATATATATATATATATATATATATATATATATATATATATAT
>NC_090750.1:55022794-55027794 GCF_036898095.1 Palaemon carinicauda | reverse complement strand
AATGCACCAGGAAATGGTTACAAGGTCATATTTTCCTCGTATATCACAGTAGTTACTGGATTATATCCAAACGTAAATAATGAGAAATGATTGTAAGCTCGATTATTATTATTATTATTATTATTATTATTATTATTATTATTATTATTATTATTATTATTATATTTATATTATTATTATTAGTATTATTATTATTATTATTATTATTATTATTATTATTAGAATATACAGGGTTTCCCCATTTTATATGACATTTTCATGAAGTATTACCAGTTTAACATTTACAGTATATTCTCAACAAGATGAAATAGACATATTCTCTACTAAAAAAAAAAAAAAAAAAAAAAAAAAAAAAAAAAAAAAAAAAAAAAAAAAAGCCCTATTTTGATGAATTAACCATTTGAGATACATATTCCTGGTAGAATTACACTTCCATTATTCAATATGATACATTTTTCAAGAGCATTGTGTTAGGCAGTGATTATATTTCCTTTACTGCAATATAAATACGACTAAGTTAGATGTCTTTATCACATAGTTGCTTCAGGTATCCAAAATTTAATTCATCTAATGATATATAGCGACAATCAAAATATATGTATAATGATTCATTGCTTTCTTTAGTTTACGTGTTGATCTGTGTGTAATATCAAACGGCACCAAAGAGAGAGAGAGAGAGAGAGAGAGGGAGAGAGAGAGAGAGAGAGAGAGAGAGAGAGAGAGAGAGAGAGAGAGAGAGAGAGAGAGAGAGAGAGAGAGAGACTAGTTCCTTGTCATTTTGAAACTTCATGTCATAATGAATCCATATATTACTCTCTCAAACCTTTAAATAAGAGGAGAGAGAGAGAGAGAGAGAGAGAGAAGAGAGAGGAGAGAGAGAGAGAGAGAGAGAGAGAGAGAGAGAGAGTAGTCCCTTGTCATTTTTTAAACTGCAAGTAGTAAGGAATCCATGAAATACTCTGGTAACCCCTTTAAGAGAGAGAGAGAGAGAGAGAGAGAGAGGAGAGAGAGAGAGAGAGAGAGAGAGAGAGAGAGAGAGAGAGAGAGAGAGAGAGAGAGAGGCAAGAAAGTCTGTTCCACGGAGAATATATAACAACATAATCTCTCGAAGAGAACGAAGCAACAGGATGTTCAGGAAAGGAAGAGAAATGTACTGGGAATGTCTTTAAGAAAATGTAAATAGACTAAATGTTGTAGTTCTCTGATATCGAAAGATGTTTTTAACTTGAATCAGGAATTTAATCATGACAATGTCTCTCGTATATGAACAACCTTGAGACAGGATTGATAGATTCATCTTTCCTGAAATTGTATCTTTCTTAATAGATAAAGGACGAAAATAGGAGGGCAAGCTTTTATTTTCTTGAAACTCTATCTTTTTTAATATAGAAATGAAAAAAATAAGATATTTAGCTTTTATTTTTCCTGAAACTTTATCTTTCTTAATAGATAAATGACGAAAATAGGAGGGCAAGCTTTTATTTTTCCTGAAACTGTATCTTTCTTAGTAAATAAATGACGAAAATAAGTGAGCAAGCTTTTACTTTTCCTGAAACTGTATATTTTTTGATATAGGAATGACAAAAATAATATATTTAGCGTTTATTTTTCCTAAAACTGTATCTTTCTTAATAAATAAATGACGAAAATAAGAGAGTAAGCTTTTATTTTTTCTGAAACTATCTTTCTTAAAAAAATAAATGACGAAAATAGGAGGGTAAGCTTTTATTTTCCCGAAACTGTATCTTTATTCATAAATAAGAGATGAAAATAGGAGACTATGTTTTTTATTTACCTTGAATATGTTTATATATGTAAACATGTGAATACTGGGCAAGCAGTTAATTCTTATGGCTAGGCCTTCTCCATCATTTCGCTCAATACTACACAGTATTCTAAAAGTTTTATTCCAGCTGTTACCAAGTTGTGGAATGATCTTCCTAATCAGGTAGTTGAATCAGTAGAACTTCAAAAGTTCAAAGTTGGAGCAAATGTTTTTATATTGACCAGGCTGACATGAGTCTTTTTATAGTTTATATATGACATATCTGTTTTTGACGTTGTTAATAGTATATATAGGACATATCTGTTTTGACGCTGTTACTGTTTTAGAATGATTTATTGTTAACTAGTTCTCATCATTTATTTATTTCCTTATTTCCTTTCCTCACTGGGGTATTTTTCCCCGTTGGACCCCTTGGACTTATAGCATCTTGCTTTTTCCAACTAGGGTTGTAGCCTGGCTAGTAATAATAATAATAATAAAATGTGATGATATTTACCCTTAGAAGTTACATCATTTATCTGCAAGAGGTATGTACATCAAGAGAGAGAGGAAGCCTCTTTTTTACATGCTTTTAAACTCCAAGTACCTCACGCATTATCCCATTTCCTCCAGATAAGATACTAATACAGAACATGGACAGAGAAAATGTAGCTCTTTGGTTATACTTTCCATTGGAGGTCGTGTCTTTTATATCTAAAAGAGGGAAAAACATATATAGATATTTATAAATTATATTTTTTTCACTATGGTATTAATATCATTCACTTATCTCTAAAAAACTATAGTCAATTCTTTTTAGTGAAGCAGATTTGCACCGACTCGCAGAGGTGCCCTTTTAGCTCGGAAAAGATTCCTGATCGCTGATTGGTGAGATAATATAATTCTAACCAATCAAATAGCAAAAAACTTCTCCGAGCAAAAAGGGCACCGCTGCGAGTCAGTGCAAATGCGTCTCATTAAGAAAAAAATGAGTATAGTAACTAAAATATTAATAGATATATTGAATAAACCTAAAATATATTAGTATCTTATAGAATATAGAGAATAAAGATACTTATCTCTCTCATGTAGAAGAATACTGATAGAGAATGTTTCTTCATTTGTATCAGATTACAAAGGAAAAATAGAGTGTTCCCAAAGAAACCCGAACAGTATCTAATAACAGTAGGGAGATTGGTGAGGCCAGAAAGGGAAAAACAAATACTAATCTGGGATATGGAATGAGTTTATTATTATTATTATTATTATTATTATTATTATTATTATTATTATTATTAGCTAAGCTAAAACCCCAGTTAGAAAAGCAATATGCCATAAGTCTAGAGCCCCAACAGGAGAAATATCCCACTGAGAAAAGGAAATAAAGAAAACAGATAGAATAGTGTGCCTGAGTGTACCCTCCAAGCAAGAGAATTCTAACCCAAGACAGTGATAGACCATGGTACAGAGGCTATGGCACTACATAAGACTAGGGAACAATGGTTGGATTTTGGAGTGTCCCTTTCCAAGAAGAGACAAAGTTTCTCTCCTAACCTTTCCAAGTGGAAACTAGTAATAATAAAAAATAATAATAATAATGATAATAATAATAATAATAATAATAATAATAATAATAATAATAATAATAATAATAATAATAATATAATAATAATAATAATAATAATACTGAACAATTACAGCACAGTATTTAACCCCTCGATTGAAGAAGAATTGTTCGGTTATCTTACTGATGACAGGTCTACGAGGAAAGAGGAGAATGCTTAAAGAATGGGGTAGGCCTGTGTATTATTATTATTATTATTATTATTATTATTATTATTATTATTATTATTATTATTAGCCAAGCTACAGCCCTAGTTAGAAAAGCAAGATGCTACAAGCCCAAGGGTTCCAATAGGGAAAAATAGCCCAGTGAGGAAAGGAAATAAGGATATAAATAGATGATGAGAATAAATTAACAATATATCATTCTAAAAACAGTAACAGCGTCAAAACAGATATGTCCTATATAAACTATTAACAACGTCAAAAACAGATATGTCATATATAAACTATAGAAAGACTCATGTCAGACCCTGGTCAACATAAAAACATTCGCTCCAACTTTGAACTTTTGAAGTTCTACTGATTCAACTACCCGATTAGGAAGATCCTCCCAGAACTTGGTGTACGTAAAGGTAAAGGAAAAATGATCCGTAACCAGAGAGGGATCCAATGTTGTACTATCTGACCAGTCAAAGGACCCAATAACTCTCTAGAAGTAGTATCGCAATTCTTCTTCATCCAAGGGTTAACTACTGTACTGCAATTGTTCAGTGGCCACTTTCCCCTTTTTAAGGGTATAAGAGACTCTTTAGCTTTGGTAAGCAGCTCTTCTAGCAGAAGGACACTCCAAAATCAAACCATTGTTCTCTAGTCTTGGGTAGTGCCATTGCCTCTGTACCATGCTCTTCAACTGTCTTGGGTTAGAGTTCTCTTGCTTGAGGGTACACTCGGGCACACTTCTATCTAGTTTCTCTTCCTCTTGGTTTGTTAAAGTTTTTATAGTTTTTATAGGAAATATTTATTTTAATGTTACTATACTTAAAATATTTTATTTTTCTTTGTTTCCTTTCCTCACTGGGCTATTTTCCCTGTTGGGGCCCCTGGGCTTATAGCATCCTGCTTTTCCAACTAGGGTTGTGGCTTAGCATTTAATAATAATAATAATAATAATAATGATAATAATAATAATAATAATAATAATAATAATAATAATGGGTGGTTGGCGCCGCTGATGCCTTGGCTAACCTCCTACCTTCAAAAGATACAAATCTAGTTCATACAGAAGACCCCAGACAGAATGTTTTGGTGGTGCTACCCAGACATGCCTAGGAGATGTGCTGATTTCGGTATTTTCTGTAGTATTTATACATTCAAATCGATAGATTAGTAGATATTCAATAAACATAATATACGGAGACTAGCTACAGAATGTAATTAATTCCATTATTATTTTCTGTACATTAATTTAATTTCAGATATATAGGGTACTAGTTCTCCACTGTCCCTAATGCCATTCTGGATTAAAAGTTATATGGATATGACATGAAAGTGGGCGGAGATTAAAAAAAATGATCACAATAATATATGACATCAATATTTAGAAAACTAAATTCAAAGCTTATATTAATCTTTTAAATCAAAATTAATATTATATTTTTAAAAAGAAAGT
>NC_090750.1:55004676-55014676 GCF_036898095.1 Palaemon carinicauda | reverse complement strand
TATGCTACGAGGGGAAAGACTCATATAGTTATCTCAAGAGAAATATATCCGACCTCGACAGATATATAGGTATACATTATGGCAAATAAGGTCATAAATGTGTCCGTGGTATAATGATAGTGTCTACTGACGGTAAGCTATGTAGTCCTGGAGCCAAGGGGTGTTTGCATCCATTTTATGTCCACAAAATTACCCACCTGATTTTGATGGTGGACCACCTTGGACACATTTTTAGCGAGGGTGTTTGTTCTGAAACCCGGCAGTAATGGAGATATTCACTAGTTTGTTAGAAATGCTCTGATGCAAAATCGCTCCAAAAGTTAGGGGTACGGGAAATTAAAATTAACACAACATTGCACACAATTAACCTATGATTTTGTGTTGGTGCTTAAATTGAAGCTAGTTTAGTTATCTACAACATGAAAACAAGTTCAAGGTCATCAGATGAAATTCAAGGTCACCAGAGGTCAAAGTGTGACGTAATTTTACTTATGCTTGAAATTAAGACTTTCTTTCATTTGAAGGCCAACAAAAAAACTCATGATGATATAACTGTTTATTTGAATGCACATCTGAATACCATTCAATATTAGGTAATTTTAGAAAAAGAATTGTAGTCTCTAACACAAATAGTAGTCCTTTGAGGTTGAGTTGAAAACAGCGAAAATAGGCAACTTTTGCCAATTACATACATGCAAAAGACAGACATACGGCAATGCACAGGAACATCATTTAACTTAACAGATATGATAAGAAGGGTACAAAAATCATTTTCCATTAACCTTTACACCAACATTTTAGAAGAATATCAGTTGCATGCATGAAACCTATTTACTAGTGAAATGATTCTATGATACCGGATTTCTACAGCCTGTGTTGTTTGACTGGCAGCTGCAGTAGGGGCAACGTGTAATTTGATTTTGTCTGCAAGGACAGCGCTGGGTAACACAGGCAGAACATTTGCATGGGAGTGGAAAATCATTTGGAAGCAATAACTGCATTTTCTCGGGCAGCAGAGCACAGTAATCCTGATAGAAGCCAAACTCGCACGGGTTTAGTTCTGCATTGTCAAGGCAGTGTAATTGCAAGTATGTCCCATAGAATGCTCGAAGTATGTGTCCTTTAACTGAGCGACTAGTTGGAGGAAGGTCTAATATGGTCTTTTTGCTGTGATGGTAGAGATGATGCCTCAGCTGGTCCATTGATTTACATGGTGTTCCAGATTTGAAGACTTTCACAAGATACTCTTCAACTGCCGCAAAGTCAATATTGGTTGGATCTTTCCTAAATTCACAGAGATATTGAGCAGGCTTTGCTTTCAAACCAGAAGATTTAGTTCCAAATGTGCTTGATGAATCACAACCAGTAAGGTGATGGAGTGGTAGTATGACTTTGCGGATCTCAGGGTCCATCTTCTCTGCCAAGGTATGCAGTGGTATGTGTCTGGTTGCATTTCCCACACCTGCTCTTATCCACAGTTCCTTGAGGCCATAACCTCTCAAGAGATTCCAGTAATGAAGTCCAAGTACCAGGACATCTGTGTCATTTGACAATAAGATGATTCTTGAAGCTCCACCCTTGACAGCATGCAGGGCATGTGGGATCATTCTCACGTCGGCCTCTTCAATTCTGTGATTTAGTTCAGGCAGTTGGATGCTGATATCATTAAAAACACCTCTGCATGGTATGGTCCAAATGCACTCACCACTATGTCTGCTGTTTGCATTGGGTTCTCCAAAATGTGCTCCCGAATTAACCCTTGGAGCTTTGCTTTGTTCATAGATGAAGCCCAGAATGATTCCATGGTGACTGGTAATGGTGTTCCAGGTGACATATCATTCAGGTCAATTGGACTATTTTTACATCTCCTTGCTCGTTCACTGTCTTTAACTGAGCCCTCAATATATGTGTCAAACACAAAGTCGATACGATTTGCGTTGTTGCAAAGGCCATGCACATAACCCAGAAAATTTGTGCAGAGATCACCAAAGGTATTGATATTAACCGTTCGCATTTGACGCAAGTAACCCATGACATCCACTATTGCAGCAGTATTCGCAGGTGTCCATGCTGGTGGCTGCAGGTAGTCCTTTGCATCAAGCAACTTCTCCAATTCATGGCAGAGGTCACTTTTGTTTGGTTTGACCATTAGCCCTTCTGAGTCGAAGAGATAGTTTGTGTCGATCAGGTCATAAGTGAGCAGGTCTTGTAAGTCATACCCTCGCACTCTGGCAATGTCAAAGATCTTCTGAGTTTCAGCCAACTGCTTCTGGTTCTCTTTGGCTTTTGTTTGGCGAGTGTGCTTTGCTGCTGTGTTGCTTTTAAATGTTTTCAGATTTCGGCGGTGGATGGTGTCAGAGATTAAACGTTGTCTTGTCACAAATCGCTCAGTCCGAAAGGTCTCATAGAGTGTCTTGCATGTAGCATCGAACTGCAGAAGATCATTACGGATTTCCTGTGGCATTAATTCCTGTGATATGATATTGTGTATGGTCTGTACATCATCCTTACTCTTCTGCGCAGAAGATCTCAAAGGATTGTCATGTTCTTTGACATACCTAATTATTTCATCAACCAAGGCTTCAGAACTTCGAGTTGCTGGGAGATTGAACTCATGATTCACCAGAAGTTCCCTGCTGGGTGTGACAACACCACTGATCTTGTACTGCAGGTTGACCACTGCCAACATCTCATGGTGGATAATTTTCCATTGAGCAACAAACTGCTTCCTCTTTGTACTCCCTATGATACCACCAGCACTCTTCTGAGAGCGATTGATTGTCTGCTCAAGACACATGTCTGCTCCAACAGAAGTGAATTGACCTCCTGTCCGCTTCACAACAAACTTTCCAGCTTTGAAGTTTTCAAACAAATTTGAGGCATCTTGTGGTAACTTCCTCATATCCTCCAGATAAACTGAAGCCCATCGCAGGTAGTTTATCCTATCACATCAAGCAAACAGGGGGAGGGTGGCTTGAAGACTGGAGATGGAGATCCCAGTTTCCCTCACGGTCGGCTCTGACAAGGTTTCTCAGGATGGATACCATTTTCACAAACTGATCCCAAAAGGCAAACGTCTCGGATACCTCACATCTGTCTGACCTAAAGGCATTGAAGTCATCAATCAATTTTGATGAAATTGAAATGAAGGCCTCTAAGTGTGCACTGCTTTCTTCCTGTTTTTTCTCTGACACAGAGAACTTCATCAACAGTATCAACGAAAGCTCGTTTATGTATGGTTCAACACCATTGATTCTGAAGAATTCGGCCCACTGTAACCTCTCAAGGCACTCACTGAGCAACATCAATCCTTTTAGTGACCTCGTATAGTGCGTACCATCAAGCACTGACCTAACAACAATTCTACCAAAAGCTTTTGACTCAGCCAAGATGGTTTCAGCACCACTTCCATCAATATATTTGCCAATAGCTCCCATGACAACCTTGATTAGGTGAAACGATCCCAAACAAAGAACCAAGTTGCTGAATTCATCTGGGTTGAGCATGATGATCTCTCTGGCAATGTGGTATACCCCCTCATCACAAGTTATGGGCAAATGAGGCTGATCTAACTGACTGAGGATATCTTGAAAGTTCTTGAGGGCAGTGTACACAGTAGCGTACTCTGTGACAGGATATGGAAGAACAGGAAGAAACCCTATTATCTTTTGAGGAACATTTTCATGAGTAACAAGGGAATTAAAGGCACTCCATGAGGGCATCTGCTGTTCTTGGCTTGTTTCTCTGATGCATTCCTTCATATCTGACATGTTCATTCTGCCTAGTATCCATGCAGCATCCTTCATCATTGTAACATTTCTTCGGCATTCATCTGCTTCATACAGATCTTCCGGAACCTCATACACAGTTGGAAGACTGGGTTTCTTGGCAGGTTTTATGTAGTTTCTCAAAACCTGACAACTTAGTTCCTGTTTGAATTGTCTTTCTCCGTGTGTTACCTGAGTTTGGGACATATTTGGTTTACTATTCCCTAATGTACCAGCTGGTTTGTCCTGCATTAGGATAGACACAGTGTCATGACTTCCACCAATTCCAGACAGAGTGTTTTCCTCATGATCAAAGTTGTCAAATGCGCCAATAGTAAATCTACTTCGATCAAACTGACTGGGAAGAGGGACCTGACTCCGATTTGATTCAGTGATATGTGAAGCCATATCACAATGATAGCGAAGAACCTCATCATAACTGGTTGCAAGTCCAAACCGATTGAAACTTGAGATGAGAGTTTTTGACTTGCAAGCATTGTATATTGCTTCTGAGTTCAGCATGTGCAGAAGAGTGCGCTTTCTACCATTGTTCACTATGTAAAACATGACCTGATAAACAGAGAGTATTTTTCTCATTTTTCCATCAGAAATGTCACAGTCATCCAGGTTTTTATGCTGTGAGTTGTCAGGGTCATTGTAATTGCACTTCACATCAAAGTCAAACAGTGTTGAGAACACTTCGGCAACTTCATCTGGAATTGCTATGTCTCTGTACGCTTTCTCAAGTTCATTGGCGTCACAAAATTTGTCATTGAGCTCAAAGTCCTCTTTCAAGAAACAATTCCTTAACAATTAACCACACTGTTTTAGTATATCTGAAGTCATTTCCCTATCAGAGTGTTGTGGCATACTATCTACAGCACTATTCTTGAAGAAGATTGTAGGGGCCTTTGCACTTTGAGGGGTGAAGAATGACACATCATTACCACACATATTTAGCAAATAGAGTTTCACATCCCTGTTTCTGAAGGCAGTGACATCTTGATCACCACTCTGTACCACTTTATTGCAACTATCAGATACATATGACGAGTTGTAGCACCTCCCAGAGTTCAAACCTGGTTCAATGTTCTTCATTACATCTGCAAATATATCCAGCTTCTTTTGACCAATGGACGGCAACGCAGACTTGGAGGACTGCCTTTCTCCTTTCAAGATATATTTGCGGATGCAGTCATTGTGAAAGTACAAATCTGCCCCAAACACAGCATCTGCATCTTGCAAGTCACTGGTTCGCGTGTATACTTCATCCTGAAGAGACAGTGCAGCTCTCAGGAAGGACTTTGCACGGCCTTCCTCCGAGATTCGCCACTTCTTGTATACATTGTTGTGTTTTACATGGCCACATATGAAGCACGGCTTGGAGAATATGTCTACATTTTCTGCACGTGATGCTGGATCCCGTGCTGCAGTTGACGAACGTCTCCTCATCTGACCACCAGATGAGGTACTCTGCTGTGCACCTGCATCAGATGTTGCTGCCAGCTGCAATCTCTCAAGATTCCTTTTGTGTGTGTACCGTTTGTAGCAATCATTATTAACATGGTAGACAAACTTCGCCTGATCAACATGATTCAGTCTCTCTAACACACAGTCCCCTCTAATGCCAGCAGCTTGGATTACTGCTAATCTGCCATTCTCTGCCCCTGATGTATTAAGGTTGGGTTCATCTCTTTGGCATATGATGCACCTCTCAGGATCAGTGGATTGGCTAGGTATCGGTGAAGCTGTCCGTCTCCGTTTTCTTGGGATATCCGCCATACTTGATGATGTCCCTATGTACTCGTCAGTCCTGAAAAGAAAAAAAAAGAGCATTAACCCTTAATCGGTCACATATAAGAAAAGTGTATGGTTTACTTTTTTGCCTTGGTATTATAATTCAACGATACTAGCTAAGATATTTTTGCTAAAAATGCTTTTTTGATAAATCAAATATTAAAATTACAAATTATTACAAAATTAAAGTAATCAAATTCTAACAAACTAGTAAATATCTCCTTTACTACCGGGTTTCAGAACAAACACCCCAACTAAAATTGTGTCCAATGAGGCCCACTATCAAAACCAGGTGGGTAAGGGATGCAATTGAGAAATTTTGTCAATTTTCGCTATTTTCAACTCAACCTCAAAGGACTACTATTTGTGTTAGAGACTTCAATTCTTTTTCTAAAATTACCTAATATTGTATGGTATTCAGATGTGCATTCAAATAATCAGTTATATCATCGTGAGTTTTTTTGTTGGCCTTCAAATGAAAGAAAGTCTTAATTTCAAGCATAAGTAAAATTACGTCACACTTTGACCTCTGGTGACCTTGACTTTCATCTGATGACCTTGAACTTGTTTTCACGTTTGTTTTCACGTTGTAGATAACTAAACTAGCTTTAATTTAAGCACCAACACAAAACCATAGGTTAATTGTGTGCAATGTTGTGTTAATTTTAATTTCCCGTACCCCTAACTTTTGGAGCGATTTTGCATCAGAGCATTTCTAACAAACTAGTGAATATCTCCATTACTGCCGGGTTTCAGAACAAACACCCTCGCTAAAAATGTATCCAAGGTGGTCCACTATCAAAATCAGGTGGGTAATTCCGTGGACATAAAATGGATGCAAACACACCTTGGCTCCTGGACTAATGTTCGTTTTGGTCTTGCTATTTTAAGGTAATTGAATGGTAGTGATTAAAGTAACTCTGAAGAGTGAGAATGAGTGAAGAAAGATGTAATATACTCTGTATATATAAATAAATATATATATATATATATATATATATATATATATATATATATATATATATATATATATATTTATAAATATATATATATATATATATATATATATATAAATATATATATATATATATATATATATATATATATATATATATATATATATATATTATATATATATAAATTTCAATATATATATATATATATATATATATATATACATATATATATATATATATATATATATGTGTGTGTGTGTGTATATGTATATATATATATATATATATATATATATATATATATATATATATACATATATATATATATATATATATATATATATATATATATATATATATATATTTAAATTCATATATATGTATATATCTATATATATCATATATGCAGTATGTATATATTTATATATAACATTTATGCAGTATGTATATAATACATATATATATATATATATATATATATATATATATATATATATATTATATATATATGATTCATTAAAAGTCCTCGTTAAAACATATTTCCCTCCAACAGAGGCAATGCATAAAAACATAAATTGAAGGAAAATAAAGCCTGATACAGTATTTCAGAATTCCACCTTTTCCCTCTGGGAAAAAAAAAGCTACGGATCAAGTGATAAAAAGAGAGATAAAAAATGCAGATGAAACAGTTCATGAAAGTGGAAGAATCTTCCTTGGTTTACCATAAGGTGGAGATTAGGTCACAATAGAAGTATAATCCCTCCTAAATCTTCTATATTTTTGGTTGAAGGTTTTCGTTATTGATAGTATTTGCATTCAACTTTCGCTGGGTGCATTGTAAGGCAAAGGAGAATGCATTTTTTTTTTCACATATTAAGGAAAATGTATCTAAAGTTTTCAAACCTCAGTATATTTAAAACTAACGATACGATTTTGATCTAGTTTTTACCATTTAAAAGGAATCTAATGTTATTATTGTTTTTAAGATATTTTATATTGTTCATTATTTCTCTTTTATTATTTTATTTCTTTATTTCCTTTCTTCACTAGGCTATATTTGCTGGGGCCCTTGGCTTTTAGCCTCCTGCTTTTCTAACTAGGGTTGTGGCTTAGAAAATGATCAACACCACATGCTATGGTAAAGGTCGTTATTTGATATTTATGGAATAATTCTATCAAAATACTTTATCATGCACAAACCAATAGCACATTTATGGGGAAAAGAACAAAAAAAATAACAGATCATCATCATCTTATGACTACAAATATAAAAATACTCTCAATTTGCCTTTTTTTGCTATATAAATAGTGCCTTTTTTGCAATGTTATCAATTATCTATATTAACCATCAGCTTCCCTGAAAATTAATTGAAGCAATCAAACTGGTTGTGGTAAAATCCCTGACTGGAGAACGCAAGACTGGGGTTTGAGTCCCGCTCAAACTCGATAGTTTCTTTGCTCGCTGCAATCTCACCCTCTTTGTGAGCTAAGGATGGGGTTTTTAGGGGAGCCTATGGTTCTATCTGATGAGTCATTGGCGGTCCCTGTCTTGCCCTCCTTGGTCCTAGCATGGATGGAGAGGGGACTTGGGCGCTAATCATATATATATATATATATATATATATATATATATATATATATATATATATATATATATATGCGTGTATATATATATATATATATATATTATATATATATATATATATATATATATATATATATATATATATATATATATATATATAAACCTTTAAACTGAAATTTGACTCTCCACGACAATATCCCTTTTATGAAATTCGTGATAATATTTCGAAAGGTAAACGGTCAATGGGACAGAGATATATAGTTCCAATTACATGTTATGGGAATCCATTCCTATTCCAGTTCTGGGAAAAAAATCAGAAAAATCCACGACCAGGATCCATTTGAAATAATTTAGTTTTTTCAACTTTTTCATTTTGGAATTTTGGTCTAGATTTTCAATTTTCAACGTTATCTTGCATGAAAATTATAATGTTTTCAATATAAGTAGGTGTGGGAGTAAGCTAATCAATTAAGATACTAAATTGGAAGAGAGAGAGAGAGAGAGAGAGAGAGAGAGAGAGAGAGAGAGAGAGAGAGAGAGAGAGAGAGAGAGAGACTTTATTGCCTTTAATTCCCCACATTAGTTTGCTAATCATAAATTGGAGGAGAGAGAGAGAGAGAGAGAGAGAGAGAGAGAGAGAGAGAGAGAGAGAGAGAGAGAGAGACTTTATGACCTTCAATTCCCCGCATTAGTTTACGTCGATGTCATATAATCTCTCTCTCTCTCTCTCTCTCTCTCTCTCTCTCTCTCTCTCTCTCTCTCTCTCTCTCTCTCTCTTTATGACCTTTAATTCCCTGCATTAGTTTAAGTCGATGTCATATAATCTCTCTCTCTCTCTCTCTCTCTCTCTCTCTCTCTCTCTCTCTCTCTCTCTCTCTCTCTCTCTCTTTTACATTATGCTTTCAGAAAGTAATGTCAGACTTATATTTCCCTTTATTCATCATATAGATAATTCAATGAATAATCCAAATTTAGACGAAAAATTGTAGTTTGATCTCTCTCTCTCTCTCTCTCTCTCTCTCTCTCTCTCTCTCTCTCTCTCTCTCTCTATTCGCTTTAAATTTTAAGAAAGTAACGTTGGACTTATATTTCCCTTTATTCATCATATAGATAATTCAATAGATGATCCAAATTTAGACGGAAAATTCTAGTTTGATGACTAGATATTTTCATTCCATATCTCATCATCTCGACGTTTTACCAATAAATGCAGGGAATAAAAAAAAAAAAAAAAAGGAATTTCCCTTATCACCGTTATCAGTTAAATGAAATTACCTCAAAACTGTCGATATTCCTTAATTGATTTGACGTCCGTTGACATCGCATATGGAATGTGACATTTGTTGAACTATCGGCGAATTACAGTCATATTGTCCCTCACTCTTTTTGAACTAGAAACAGCTACATTTGTGGTTGTATATACCTAAATTCATATGTTTAGATATACAGTATACACATGCAATCTGTACTAAATCAGTTTTATCATTTAACTGATTTTATATTTCAATAATATATCTATTAATTCCTGTTATTATCTTCATTCATAACTATTTATTCTTTCTTGTACACAGACACTAATTTCTGAAATTAAAGTGATAATGATTTTTTTCGTAAAACGAATCATCAAATTGTATGAAATGTAGTATATGGTTCAGACACATAATAATTCATTTGCTAAATGAATTATGCGAAGGTTATGTGTATGAAATTAAAAACAAAAAACTTACGGTATATGTTAAGGATACATGATACTGAAGATATGTGGTTAATGTTCAGCCAGATAATGATTTCTTTGCTAGATGAATCATGCATTAGAATTTCTATATGATAATAACTGGCAAAGCAGAGAGTCGTTTAGTAGTCATAACTGCCTCAGTATTTCCTAGAAATATCGT
>NC_090750.1:54989676-54994676 GCF_036898095.1 Palaemon carinicauda | reverse complement strand
GAGGTCCCCTTTTATTTTTTTTATTTTTGTTTAATTTGTTGATGTCGGCTACCCCCCAAAATTGGGGGAAGTGCCTTGGTATATATATATATATATATATGATTATATATATATATATATATATATATATATATATATATATATATATATATATATATCTCAATAGCCGTAGGAGATGATGATGATGATATTTCATGCCAGCATTACTTTTGTTTTTCTTTCTAACAAAAGGATTTTAGGGAACAGTACATATCTAGAAACAAATATATAAATAATGCTTTCCAGTTTCCTGGAAAAAATTAAAGAAAGCAAATTAAAAATTTGATAGTTTTACCCAGCAGTGTGCCTTCTACCCCAGGTGCTTCATACTTGCTCATACACATGTAATGCTGTTGCTTTTGCTTATATCTTGCTCTCTCTTACACTGATAATAAAAGAACCTGCTAACCTTTGCCATTGCATGATTCACATTGTTGTAATTGTCGTGCCATTGTTACTCTCAACTATTTGTATATAAACTCGTTATATTGTTCAATAAAGTCACTTACTGTGCAATCTCTTGCTCTCTCCCACACTGATAATAGAAAAAAAACCGTTTAAGCCTGCCATTGCATGTTTTACATTGTTGGATTTTTTGTGCCAATGTTATCCTCAATTATTTGTATATAAACTCGTTATCTTGAATAGTCACTAACATTCACCTCGCCTTTCTATTAGGACATAACATCTAATTTGCTGTAACCTTCTGTAAGATAAATACTATTCAGAGACATGAAGTCAGCAGCTGAATAATTTGGCTGGTTCCTTCTTGCTGGGGAATTATTGAGAAGGTTCCCTTAATGGATTCATTAAGAAAAGATAGTACTTAAGCTGCTAAAGAAAGGCTGGTTTTATGATAAACGGGATATAGAAGAGGAAGATAACAGGAGAAAATCAGATAAAGAAAAATGCAAAAATAAAAAAAAATAAAAAATAATGATCATTCAGAAAGAAATAGTATTTAAGCTGCTAAAGAAGGAATGGTTTGATGATAAACGGGATATAGAGGAGGGAGATAGGAGAGAGTAAGCGTGGAATGAAAAAGGTAAAGAAAATGCAAAACAAGAATTTAATGATTCATTCAGAAAGAAATAGTATTTAAGCTACTAGAAAAAAGGATGGTTTTGATTATAAACGGGACATAGAAGATAAAGATAACAGAGGGTAAGCGTAGAATGTGCCAGGAAATGGTTACAAGGTCCCAGTTTCCTCGTATATCACAGTAGTTACTGGATTATATCCAAACGTAAATAGGGAGAAAATGATTGAAAGCTCGATTATTATTATTATTATCATTATTATTATTATTATTATTATTATTATTATTATATTATTATTATTATTATTAGAATACACAGGATTTCCCCATTTTATGTGACCTTTTGATGAAGTATTACCAGTTTAACATTTACAGTATATTCTCAACAAGATGAAATATAAGACATATTCTCCACTAGAGGTACAAAAGAGTTCTATTTTGATAAATTAACCATTTGAGACACATATTTCTGGTAGAATTACACTTCCGTTATTCAATATGATGCATTTTTGAGAGCATTGTGTTTGACAGTGATTACATTTCCTTTACTGCAATATAAATACGCCTGAGTTAGATGATATTATCACATAGTTGCTTCAGGTATCCAAAATTTAATTCATCTCATGATATATAGCGACAATCAAAATATATATAATAATTCATTGCTTTCTTTAGTTTACGTGTTGATCTGTGTGTAATATTGAACGGCACCAAAGAGAGAGAGAGAGAGAGAGAGAGAGAGAGAGAGAGAGAGAGAGAGAGAGAGAGAGGGGAGAGAGAGAGAGAGAAGCTAGTTCCTTATCATTTCAAACTACATGTAGTAAGGAATCCATAAGATGCTCTGGTAACCGTTTAAAAGGGAGAGAGAGAGAGAGAGAGAGAGAGAGAGAGAGAGAGAGAGAGAGAGAGAGAGAGAGAGAGAGAGAGAGAGAGAGTGTGTCTGCTGCAAGGAGTATTTATAACAACATAATCCCTTGAAGAGAACAAAGTAACAGGATGTTCAGGAAAGGAAGGGAAAAGTTCTGGATATGTCTTTAAGAAGATATAAAGAGACTAAATGCTATAGTCCTCTGATATCGAAAAATGTTTTTAAGTTGAATCAGGAATTTAATCATGACAATGTCTCTCGTATGTGAAAAATCTTGAGACAGGATTGATAGATTTATTCAGGAATCTATAATCTTTCCTGAAATTATATCTTTCTTAATAAATCAATGACGAAAATAGGAGAGTAAGGTTTTACTTTTCCTGAAGTTGTATCTTTCTTAATAAAAAATGACAAAAATTAGATATTTAGCTTTTGTTTTTCTTGAAACTGTATCCTTCTTAATAGATATATGACATAAATAGGAGAGTAAGCTTTTATTTTTCTTAAAACTGTATCTCTCTTAGTAAATAAGTGACAAAAATAGGAGAGCAAAGCTTTTCTTTTTCCTGAAACTGTATCTTTCTTAAGAAATAAATGACGAAAATAGGAGAGCAAGCTTTTGTTTTTCCTGAAACTGTATCTTTATTAGTAAAAAAATGACGAAAATAGGATAGTAAGCTATTATTTTCCTGAAACTGTATCTTTATTCATAAATAAGTGATAAAAATAGGAGAGTATGTTTTTCATTTACCTTGAATATGTTTATATATGTAAATGTGATGATATTTACCCTTGGAACTTACATCATTTATCTGTAAGAGTAATGTACATCAAGAGAGAGAGGAAGGCTCTTTTTTATGTGCTTTTAACTCTAAGTACCTCACGCATTATCCCATTTCCTCCAGATAAGATACTAATACAGAACATGGGCAGAGAAAGTGTAGCTCTTTGGTTATACTCTCCATTGGAGCTCGTGTCATTTATCTCTAAACGAGGGAAAAACATATATAGATATTTATAAATTATATTTTTTCACTAAGGTATTTAATATCATTCACTAATATCTAAAAAACTATAGTCAATTCTTTTTAGTGAGGCAGATTTGCACCGACTCGCAGGGGTGCCCTTTTTGCTCGGAAAAGATTCCTGATCGCTGATTGGTTGGACGAGATAATTCTAACCAATCAGATAGCAGGAAACTTCTCTGAACTAAAAGGGTACTGCTGTGAGTCAGTCCAAATGTTACTTTTTTCACTATGGTATTAATATCATTCACTTATCTCTAAAAAACTATAGTCAATTTTTTTTAGTGAGGCCGATTTGCACAAACTCGCAGGGGTGCCATTTTAGCTCGGAAAAGATTCCTGATCGCTGATTGGTTGAACAAGATAATTCTAACCAATCAGATAGCAGGAAACTTTTCCGAGCTAAAAGGGCACCGCTGCGAGTCAGTGCAAATGTGCCTCATTAAAAAAATGAGTATAGTAACTTAAATATTAACAGATACATTGAATAATCCTCAAAGATATTAGTATCTTATAGTGAATAAAGATACTTATCTCTCTCATGTAGAAGAATACAGATAGTGAATGTTTCTTGATTTAGGTATTAGATTACAAAGGACTAATAGAGTGTTCCCATAGGAAACCCAAACAGTACCTAATAAGAGTGGGGAGATTGGTGAGGCCAGAAAGGGAAAAAACAAATACTAATTTGGGATATGGAAAGAGTTTATTATTATTATTATTATTGTTATTATCATTATTATTATTATTATTATTATTATTATTATTATTATTATTATTATTATTATTATTATTATTATTATTAGCTAAGCTAAAACCCCAGTTAGAAAAGCAGTATGCCATAAGCCTTAGAGCCCCAACAGGGAAAATATTCCTCTGAGAAAAGGAAATAAAGAAAACAGATAGAATAGTGTGCCTGAGTGTACCCTCTAAGCAAGAGAACTCTAACCCAAGACAGTGATAGACCATGGTACTGAGGCTATGGCACTACGCAAGACTAGAGAACAATGGTTGGATTTTGGAGTGTCCCTCTCCAAGAAGAGACAAAGTTTCTCACCAAACCTTACCAAGTGGAACCTAGCTACTGAAAAATTACAGCACAGTATTTAACCCCTCGAATGAAGAAGAATTGTTCGGTTATCTTAGTGATGTCAGGTCTACGAGGAAAGAGGAGAATGTTTAAAGAATGGGCCAGACCTGTGTATGTAAAGGTAAAGGAAAAATGATCCGTAACCAGAGAGGGATCCATTGTTGTACTATCTGTCCAGTCAAAGGACCCAATACCTCTCTAGAAGTAGTATCGCAATTCTTCATCACCCAAGGGGTTAACTACTGTACTGTAATTGTCCAGTGGCTACTTTCCTCTTGGTAAGGGTAGAAGAGACTCTTCAGCTTTGGTAAGCAGCTCTTCTAGGAGAAGGACACTCCAAAATCAAACCATTGTTCTCTAGTCTTGGGTAGTGCCATAGCCTCTGTATCATGGTCTTCCACTGTCTTTGGTTAGAGTTCTCTTGCTTGAGGGTACACTCGGGCACACTTCTATCTAGTTTCTCTTCCTCTTGGTTTGTTAAAGTTTTTATAGTTTTTATAGGAAATATTTATTTTAATGTTACTATCCTTAAAATATTTTATTTTTCTTTGTTTCCTTTTCTCACTGGGCTATTTTCCCTGTTGGGGCCCTTGGGCTTATAGCATCCTGCTTTTCCAACTAGGGTTGTGGCTTAGTATCTAATAATAATAATAATAATAATAATAATAATAATAATAATAATAATAATAATAATAATGATAATAATAATAACGGGTGGTTGGCGCCGCTGATGCCTTGGCTAACCTCCTACCTTCAAAAGATACAAATCTAGTTCATACAGGAGAGTCCAGACAGAATGTTTTGGCGGTGCTACCCAGACATGCCTAAGAGATTTGCTGATTTCGGTATTTTCTGTAGTACTTATAAATCGATAGATTGGTAGATATTCAATGAACATAATATACGGAGGCTAGCTACAGGATGTAATTAATTTCATCA
>NC_090750.1:54977176-54979676 GCF_036898095.1 Palaemon carinicauda | reverse complement strand
GAATGCAGTTAGGCAAAAATGCCAGAGATGTCATAGATACGACCCGTGTACCGAGGTTGCACAACATCTATTGGACGCGTACTGCAAACATCAAACATCTGTTGATTGATGTAGTGAGAAACAAGAGGAATGTAGTGATTGCATTTTTACCTTTAGGTAAAAATGGTGGTTTAAAACTGTGCTCAAAGTGTTGAATGGAATTCGTAAAGCCAGGATGAAAGAGATGCCCTTGATGTTTCACGAATAGGTGGAAGATGCTGAAAAAATGATAAGTTTCGATTCTTTATGGTGATGGTGAAGAGAGGCAGAGTATGTATGTATATATGCAAAATGTTGGAAACATTTGAAGTCCTAAAATAAATTTAATGACACTTAGAAGTATGGGTATATATGTATATATCTCCCCTATATAATAAGGAGCATGTGTCTGGTTTTATATGCACTGTATATATATAAATATGTACATATGTATATATATATATATATATATATATATATATATATATATATATATATATATATATATGTATATATATATAAATATGTATACATGTATGATTGTATATGAATATATATATATATGTATATATATATATATATATATATATATATATATATATATATATATATCTATATATATATATAAATGTATATATACATATATCTACATATATATTCATATATATAATTTATATATAGAAATATATATATATATATATATATATATATATATATATATATATATATACATATATATATATATATATATATATATATATATATATATATATATATATATATATGTGTGTGTGTGTGTGTGTGTGTGTGTATACATATACATTTATGAATTACTTCATATAAGAGGCTTTGAAATATTACATTCAGCTTTTCGATTCAACAAATATTTCTCTACCACAGTGAAATATATTCTTTTTTCGTCAATTTCCATTAAAGGTTTACGAAAAAACATCATTCAGACAAACTTCAACATTTAAAATAAATGTAATAACTTTTTTATCAACCAGCGAATATCATATAAGTTATGTTTTGATTGACTTTGCATTTTCTTTTTAATCCTATGTAAATGTTGAGATATAATGAAATTTGACAGTAATTTTCATAAATATTTTGTCAATTTTGTTAAAATTACAAATATGCAAGAATCCTTTTCCCATGTGAAATCATTTGCTCTGATTAAACAAAAGTGCCAGAAGAACTTTCCATGAGGGCTCCAGTACTAGGAGAACTTTTCAGGGGGGTTCCAGTGGCAGGAGATCTTTCCATGAGGGCTCTAGTGCCAGGAGAACCTTCCAGGAGAGTTGAAGTGTGAGGAGAACTTACCAGAAGGATTCCAGTGCAAGGAGAACTTTTCAGGAAAGCTCCAGTGTGAGGAGAACTTTTTAGAAGAGTTCCAGTGGCAGGAGAACTTTCCAGAGGGCTCCAGTGCGAGAACTTTCTATGAGAGCTTCAGTGCGAGGAGAACTCTCTAGGAGGGTTCAAGTGCGAAAAACTTTCCAGGAGGGCTCCAGTGCAAGGAGTGCCAGGAGAACTTTCCAGGAGAGTTGAAGTGTGAGGAGAACTTTCCAGAAGGTTTCCAGTGCAAGAAGAACTTTTCAGGAAAGCTCCAGTGCGAGGAGAACTTTTTAGAAGATTTCCAGTGGCAGGAGAACTTTCCAGAGGGCTCCAGTTCGAGAAGAACTTTCTATGAGAGTTCCAGTGCGAGGAGAACTTTCTAGGAGGGTTCAAGTGCGAAAAACTTTCCAGGAGGTCTCCAGTGCAAGGAGAACTTTTCAGGAGAGCTCCAGTGGCAGGAGAACTTTCCAGTAGGTTTTCAGTGTCAGTAGAACTTTCCAGGAGGGCTCCAGTGCCAGGAGAACTTTCCAGCAGGCCTACAATGCGAGGAGAACTTTCCAGGAGGGCTCCAGGGCGAGGTAAACTTTCCAGCAGGCCTCCAGTGCGAGGAGAACTTTCCAGGAGGGTAGCGTGCCAGAAGACAAACATCAGCAAATAACGAGTTACTAGGACCTGGAATAAAAGAGATGGAGAGTAACGAATAAAGAAAAGTAGCGAAGAGAGGACAGGTCACAAGGGAAAACCACTTGGTGTCTGATAAGCCTATAAGACAGGCATTCAGCCTTTCAGTCCATGTTCCAGTCCACTCATTCCTGAGAGCCTGGACCGGGCTCCTATCTAAGCTCATCCATAGTCGACCGAGATTAGGCAAATAACTCTATTCATTGGCCTGGCTCCATTTTGTGAAGTCTAAAAACCACACTCATGTTTTGCATTGTACCTCGGCTTATGCATTTTTCTTTTCTTTTCATACTAGGGCTGGCTTAGGACAGAGATTGTTCACAGCTAAGATTATGAATATTAAAATGTCGATCTTTCACAATTAACTATAAAAGTTTAAATATATTTATATATGTACGTATGTATATATATATATATATATATATATATATATATATATATATATATACATATATATATGTATATA
>NC_090750.1:54962176-54964676 GCF_036898095.1 Palaemon carinicauda | reverse complement strand
CGTTGTAAAAGTTATAGAGTCTGTCTGAGTAAAGATCTGGCAGTAATTCTAGACTTCTGGAGGCATTGTGAAAGTTATAGAGTTTTTATGAGCAAAGATCTGGCAGTAATTTTAGACTTCTGGAGGCGTTGTAAAAGTTATAGAGTTTCTCTGAGCAAAGATCTGGCAGTAATTTTAGATTTCTGTAGGCGTTGTAAAAGTTATAGAGTTTCTCTGAGCAAAGATCTGGCAGTAATGTTAGACTTCTTTAGACGTTGTAAAAGTTATAGAGTGTGTCTGAGTAAAGATCTGGCAGTAATTTTAGACTTCTGTAGGCGTTGTAAAAGTTATAGAGTCTGTCTGAGTAAAATCTGGAAGTAATTTTAGACTTCTGGAGGTGTTGTAAAAGTTATAGAGTTTCTCTGAGCAAAGATCTGGCAGTAATTTTAGACTTCTGGAGGTGTTGTAAAAGTTATAGAGTTTCTCTAAGCAAAGACCTGGCAGTAATTTTAGACTTCTGGAGGCGTTGTAAAAGTTATAGAGTTTCTCTAAGCAAAGATCTGGCAGTAATTTTAGACTTCTGGAGGCGTTGTAAAAGTTATAGAGTTTCTAGGAGCAAAGATCTGGCAGTAATTTTAGACTTCTGTAGGCGTTGTAAAAGTTATAGAGTTTCTCTGAGCAAAGATCTGGCAGTAATTTTAGACTTCTGGAGGCGTTGTAAAAGTTATAGAGTTTCTCTGAGCAAAGATCTGGCAGTAATTTTAGACTTCTGTAGGCGTTGTAAAAGTTATAGAGTCTGTCTGAGTAAAGATCTGGCAGTAACTTTAGACTTCTGTAGGCGTTGTAAAAGTTATAGAGTCTGTCTGAGTAAAGATCTGGCAGTAATTTTAGACTTTTGGAGGCGTTGTAAAAGTTATAGAGTCTGTCTGAGTAAAGATCTGGCAGTAATTTTAGACTTCTGGAGGTGTTGTAAAAGTTATAGAGTTTCTCTGAGCAAAGATCTGGCAGTAATTTTAGACTTCTGGAGGCGTTGTAAAAGTTATAGAGTTTCTTTGAGCAAAGATCTGGCAGAAATTTAAGACTTCTGTAGGCGTTGTAAAAGTTATAGAGTCTGTCTGAGTAAAGATCTGGCAGTAATTTTAGACTTCTGTAGGCGTTGTAAAAGTTATAGAGTCTGTCTGAGTAAAGATCTGGCAGTAATTTTAGACTTCTGGAGGCATTGTAAAAGTTATAGAGTCTGTCTGAGTAAAGATCTGGCAGTAATTTTAGACTTCTGGAGGCGTTGTAAAAGTTATAGAGTCTCTCAGAGTAAAGATCTGGCAGTAATGTTAGACTTCTGGGGGCATTGTAAAAGTTATAGAGTCTGTCTGAGTAAAGATCTGGCAGTAATTTTAGACTTCTGTAGGCGTTGTAAAAGTTATAGAGTCTGTCTGAGTAAAGATCTGGCAGTAATTTTAGACTTCTGGAGGCGTTGTAAACGTTATAGATGTTGTCTGGGTAAAGATCTGGCAGTAATTTTAGACTTCTGGAGGCGTTGTAAACGTTATAGATGCTGTGTGAGTAAAGATCTGGCAGTAATTTTAGACTTCTGTAGGCGTTGTAAAAGTTATAGAGTCTGTCTGAGTAAAGATCTGGCAGTAATTTTAGACTTCTGTAGGCGTTGTAAAAGTTATAGAGTCTGTCTGAGTAAAGATCTGGCAGTAATTTTAGACTTCTGGAGGCGTTGTAAAAGTTATAGAGTCTGTCTGAGTAAAGATCTGGCAGTAATTTTAGACTTCTGGAGGCGTTGTAAATATTATAGATGGTGTCTGAGCAAAGATCTGGCAGTCATTTTAGACTTCTGGAGGCGTTGTAAAAGTTATAGAGTTTCTCTGAGTAAAGATCTGGCAGTAATTTTAGACTTCTGTAGGCGTTGTAAAAGTTATAGAGTTTCTCTGAGCAAAGATCTGGCAGTAATTTTAGACTTCTGGAGGCGTTGTAAAAGTTATAGAGTTTCTCTGAGCAAAGATCTGGCAGTAATTTTAGACTTTTGGAGGCGTTGTAAAAGTTATAGAGTCTGTCTGAGTAAAGATCTGGCAGTAATTTTAGACTTCTGTAGGCGTTGTAAAAGTTATAGAGTCTGTCTGAGTAAAGATCTGGCAGTAATTTTAGACTTCTGGAGGCATTGTAAAAGTTATAGAGTCTGTCTGAGTAAAGATCTGGCAGTAATTTTAGACTTCTGGAGGCGTTGTAAAAGTTATAGAGTCTCTCTGAGTAAAGATCTGGCAGTAATGTTAGACTTCTGGGGGCATTGTAAAAGTTATAGAGTCTGTCTGAGTAAAGATCTGGCAGTAATTTTAGACTTCTGTAGGCGTTGTAAAAGTTATAGAGTCTGTCTGAGTAAAGATCTGGCAGTAATTTTAGACTTCTGGAGGCGTTGTAAACGTTATAGATGTTGTCTGGGTAAAGATCTGGCAGTAATTTTAGACTTCTGGAGGCGTTGTAAACGTTATAGATGCTGTGTGAGTAAAGATCTGGCAGT